>NW_020885001.1:1009801-1096469 GCF_003945725.1 Corapipo altera | reverse complement strand
CGGGCTGCACCGCCCGTGCCCGGGAGCGCGGGGAGCGGCGCGGGGCCCGGCCCGCGGCTGCGGCGCGCCGCTCCCGATGCCGCCGGTGCGGGTCCCCGTGCCGGGGCAGTGCCCCCTCGGGGCGCGGGACCCGCCCGCCGTGCGGAGGGGGACGGGCGGTAGCAGGTGCAGGGGCCGCTTGTCACGGCGAGAGCGAGCGGGCGGGAGACCCCCCGGTGCCGGGACCGTCCCGGTGCGGCCGGGCCTGGCCGGGCGGTTACGTAACCCCTGCGCACGGAGCTGTGCCGGGAGCGGGCTCGGCGTCCCCCGGGCTCGGCGTCCCCCGGGCTCGGCGTCCCCCGGGCTCGGCGTCCCCCGGGCTCGGCAGCCCCCGGGCTCGGCACCCCCCGGGCTCGGCAGCCCCCGGGCCCCGCCGTCCCGGCGGGCAGCGGCACCGAGCGAGCGCAGCTCCGCTCGGGCAGGAGGGCACGTCTCGGGGACCATTTTCCCCTTCACGTCTCTTGGAGAGAACTCTAGACAAGCCCCGCGTCCTTCCCGGTCTGAAAGCCGGTGGGGATCTCTCCAGGAGCGGCCGTGTGGAGCTGTGCTGTCTGATGTCTGTGTGGAAATGCCTTCTGTGTGTTGATAAATTCTTCAGTGCTTACTGGAAAGGAGAACGGGAAAACTGTGTTGACAACTTAGCTCTTGTCTAAAACTTTGCTTGCAGAAAATCATTATTCCTTGTGATAAACAGTTTGCAGACCCTTCTGGGTTACTGTGCTGCTGCAGTAGAACTTCAGCACAACAGACTGTTATCACATTTAGAAAAAGTCTTTGTTAAAGATAACTATTAAATGCTCTGAAGTAGAGCCTCATACCCTTTCATTAGCATCTTTAATTAGCAGTGTCATAAGCATTCCTCCTTCACTGTGCATGGTCACCTGTTACTGTGTCCTCAAGTGTTTTCAGATTGCCTCCTCTATACTGAAAATTACATTGCATTCTTTTTTTCTATGGTCTCTGAAAGTGGAACGTTTGATTACAATCTCCAGCTGTGTCTTTGCTTTTTTTTTTCTTTATGGAACAACTGTCATAGCTTTTCTTAGCAGAAGGCAAACAGACCTATGATTACACTCCTGGAAGAGCTCTGAAAGTTTCTTGCTGTTTGCACAAGACTCTTGGCTGTTCCTGCCTTCTGCTGAGGTTTCAGGCAGTGTCTTCCATGTGCAAAAATGAAGAGACCTGCAGCTTTTTTAACATCTTTGTTGCGGTTTTCTTTTTTCCCCCCAAATATTAAGTTGTGCTCAGCAGTGGTCTAAAACTTGGTATAGAATTCATACTGACTTATTGATCAAAATGGAAACCCCCTTTTTCTGTGGGTTGAATGGAGATGCTTCAGTGTTAAAGTCTGCTTTTATTAGTAGTGAGGATAAAACCTGAAGTATTACTTGAGCATTTCAGAGCTGTAGTAGTGGCTTAAAACTCTGCTGTGTTTAATGAATTTATATTGTCTGCTGCTTTTTTTTTTTTCTTTTTAACTGTTCTTTGGAAATGTCTCTCTTCTTGTTTTCTTCCAGGCCTAATGTTACAGTTCTTGTGACTGTGAGTGTGCAGATCAGAAGCTGAGGTGAGAAACGCTGAGCTCTTTATACCTCTGTGGGAAAACCTTCCGTGAAGCTGTCAGGGGGTTTACTGGAAGGAGTGCAGAAGTTTCTAACTGTTTTCTTTCCTTCCCTTCAGTGTGCAGACCAATAATGTTTGAGCCCAGGGGATTGCCTGAGAGCAGGAAAGGTGTATGCTATGGTTAGCTGCCTCCCGGCGCTCCAGGGGCTGTTTTCTCGTCGCGTGACGCTCGTTCAGCACCGGGATAAAGGATAACGACTCTATGGATATACAGCAGCCTTCACCATGGTAAAACTCGCCAACCCGCTGTACACAGAGTGGATTTTGGAGGCAATCAAAAAGGTAAAGAAGCAGAAACAGCGTCCTTCGGAGGAGAGGATTTGCAATGCAGTGTCGTCTTCTCATGGCTTGGACCGCAAAACTGTTCTGGAACAGTTAGAGCTGAGTGTTAAAGATGGGACTATTTTGAAAGTGTCCAACAAGGGTCTCAACTCCTACAAGGATCCTGATAATCCTGGGAGAATAGCACTTCCGAAGCCTCGGAACCATGGCAAGTTGGATGGTAAACCAAATGTGGACTGGAATAAACTCATCAAGCGGGCGATTGAGGGCTTGGCTGAGTCCAGTGGCTCATCCCTGAAGAACATCGAGCGCTTTCTGAAAGGTCAGAAAGATGTGTCTGCATTGTTTGGGGGCAGTGCTGCCTCCATTTTTCACCAGCAATTACGATTAGCTGTCAAACGTGCTGTTGGCCATGGCAGGCTCCTTAAAGATGGACCTCTCTACCAGCTCAACACTAAAGCAACTGCTAATGCTGATGGGAAGGAGAGCTTTGAGTCTCTTTCCTGTCTCCCTCCAGTGTGTCTCCTTCCCCATGAAAAGGATAAGGTAAGACACGTTTTTTGCGTGGGCATTTTCTTGTGCTTGATGAGATGTGAGGACACAGAGTCCCAGTCTGAGGCCAGTGGTTTGTTTAACTTGCACCTGGTAAGTTAAAAATTACTGATGTGCATTTAGGATCCTACTGTGTCCAAATTTCTAAGCAGGATCACAGGAGGTGTAATGGATTGCAATTTGTACTATGAACAGAAAAGTGCAAAGGAGCTGCTGTGGGGAATTTGCCTCCTGACTTCTGTGCAGTGGAACTGAGTGGATGGTAACAGGCTTACCAGAGTTGTGTTAGCAGAACATAGGAAGCAAAGCCTCCTCTCTTTAAGGTGAGGTGGATTTGCTAAACAAATTTGAGATGATCTCTTACTTTCACATTTTTATTTGACTGCCAGTTCACCTTCTTATTTGAATTCAGGTAACACAGTGAAGTGCTGATTAGCAATTGCCACCCAACGCTGTCTTAGAGGCTTTCTCTGTTCATAAAGAGCAAATCCCTTTCTGTCCCAGAACCACTTTGTTGTGAAATAGGAAGAAACTTGATCTAGTGGAAGGGAGTTGGGTATGGATGATTTTAGGGTCCCCACCCAAAGCCTTCTATGATCTAGAGAGCGTGGAAGTGCTGGGATGAGCACTCAGGGACTTCTGCACCCTGTGCCACTGCCCACCCATTTTACATGTAGTTCATTATACAAACCAAAGGATTTTCCTATTGCTTTCTCTTATCTCTTCCCTTCCTTTCTGCCATCCTTCTGCATGCCTAAGGTCGTTGATCCTCCACTCCAACCTCAAGATGAAGTTGTTGGAGTGAAATTCATACCCAGTCAGTATCTTTCCATTCTTTCTGCTGCTGTGGGTGCAAAGTAAAGCAGAAGTTTGTCTTTTTTGTTTTTTGAAGATCAATTTGCCAGTCATTCCTATATTTGCACCACTAGTGTCCAGGACATCTAGAATGTAAAATCTATGTTTTCTATTCATAAAAGATAGGTTTTTCAGCAGAATTGGACTTTGTTGTTGTTGTAAATATCCTGTTGTGGGATGAGTTCTTTGCGTCTGTGCTGCTCGTGTTTTCTGGAGTCAGCTCCACTCTCTGGTGAGAGGGCTGCTTTATAATCTGGTAGGGTTTGAAGATTGGAAACCACTGTAGGAGTCTTCTTCCTAAAACAAAGTCTGCACAGCTGTTTTATCACCAGTAAAGTTTCTCTGAAGTTCTAATTTAACTGTGGGAGGGCTGCTGTGGCCACAGTACTTATCTGGTCAGTGTTGTGTTGTGGGCTGGTGTCACATAGGAAGTCAGGATCACTATGCTCAGAATTCCAGCAGCTTCCTCCATCCTTTTTTCAAGTGTTCTGTCTACAAATGTTTCCTGTGTACATCTGCAGCTATATCTGTAATGAGATCAGTATAGCTGTAAAACGTTATGAAAACTGGATGTAAGCAAGCCTGGCACATGAGGTGGCTGGACTGAGAGTGCTGGTGGCAGTGGAAAATATTAGCTGTGCATATTATTATTAACACAGTCTGTCTGACAGGCCGTGCAGGTCCTTGGGAAGTGCCAAAAACTCAGGACCCATTGGTATCCTTTGAGATAAATTGTTCCCTGCACTTTTCTTAAAGTGATATATCAGAGTGGTGAGTGATGATGTGAGGTGTCATAAATACTGAATTTGGTCTGGGATTTGGTTTTTTTGTCCCTCTGGGAAAATCTGTGTATGGAGTTGTTGTGTGTGTGTTGGGTTGTTAGATATGCTCTCTGAAATGTTCCCACCTGTTCAGATCTGAGCAGCTTGAACACTGGAAGGATTGTTGGTAGCATGAGAATGCACAATAGCCACAGCAGAAATTCTGCAGGGGATTTCTTCAGTAAATTCTACTGAGTATTTTTGTCTTTAGTGGAATATACTCGGTACAGATTCTTTGGGAGTATTGTGACAATGTTTCTCTTGATTCTTAGAAGAGCCTTGTCAGTAACATGAACAAAAAAGTTCAGCCTCCCAAATCCGAGAAATCCTAACAGTCTGCTGTTAATCTTTTATCCTTGCACTGTTTGATCTTTAACATGCATTTAAAAACTCTCCACATATGATCCAAATTTATGAATCTTAAAGGTGTAATGTTTTTTCCCTTTCATTTATTCAAGTGTAGCATCCACTCAGCTGCGAGTGGGTCTGACAGCACTGTCACTGTCACTTTGTTGGGTATCCAGCAGTGAGCATTCAGTTCTGGGTATTTTCTGTGTATTATGGAATTGAGCACCTTGCATGAGATCTGTAAAGCTGAAGCTTAAATTTTTAAGTCAAAATAAACATAAAGCAGCATTAGGGAAGCTTTGTTTAGTAAATACTGTTTGGCTTTTTTCAGATCTTATTTTTTATCTCAGTGTTCTGTGAATACCACATTCTAGTGTTCAAGGGCAAAAGACCTGGCAAGTTGTCCTGGTTTACTGGGTAGTAATGACATGCTGCTGACATTATGGTTTTGAAATCCCTGGCCTAAAAACACTACTTGGATGAAAACAAGCAAACAGAAAAAAACCCCTCCTGATGGGCCGAGCTCACTGCTGAAATTTGCTTATCTGACAGTGACAGTGGCCTACAAAAGGAGAGTAGTCCTTAATTCCAGTTTTAAGGCTTTAGGGAAGTGGCCTTTCCTTTCCTTTAAGTTTCCTGAAAAGTAGTTCTGAAGGGAAAATGTGAGTTGAGCTATTTCTGTATTACTTGTTCTGGACAAAAAATTTGATGTTTGCTGGTGGTGGTTCAGAAGAACAGTTTTGTCATTTGTGGGTATGACTCTCTTGACCATGGCTCCAATAAACAAGGGCTGCTGTCATCAAACACCACTGCTCACCTCCCACAGGGCACGGGGAGAGAATGGGGGGAAAAGCCAGTGAAATTCATGGGTTGAGATAAAGACAGGAAAGACAGGGAGAATAACAGCAATGATGATAAAATAATTCAAACCTCCCCAACAAGTGCTGCCCAGGGCAGTTGCTGAGCACCTGCTGAGCGAGGGGCTGGCAGTGCCCAGCCAGCTCCCCCCAGCCCATGGCACCAGATGGGCTGGAATATCCCTGGGGACAGGCTGGGTCCCATCCCAGCCTCCTCACTGGGGGGGTGAGGAGCTGGGATTGGTGTAAGCCCTGCTCAGCAACAACTGAAACATCAGAGTGTTATCCACAGAATTGTCATCCTGGAAAACTCAGCCCTGGAGAGGGAACTGTGCCACCGAAGCAGGACAGCTGTTCAGGGTTCATACAGAGTGACTGCAATGCAAGAACTACTGCACTGCTAGAAGGCTACAAGTAATATTTAGTACTGCTTGAGAGCAAAGAGCTCTTTCCTGGGACATTGTTCTGAGGAACTTCACCTGCAGTGAGAGGCAGGTTGTGAGGCTGGGTGCCTTAGAGATAGCTTGCTCTGCTTTTGTTTTGTGGAGACTTGTTACAGAGCACAGGCTGAAACGCTGTCAGAATTTTTGTAAAATTGCTATTATTAAAAAAAAAAGGTAGCACATCAGCTAACTGAAGGAGAAGTTGAAATAATTGATGTACATGTGCACTGGAAGTTTCCAGAGCATCTGAAATTTGATCTCAGGACAATAGCAGGACTGTTTCTTCCTCAGTCAGGAGGAAAATGCAGGTGGTATTATTTGGTCTCCCTTTGCACTATCCTTGAAACTGGCTTTTATGTCATTTAAAACTGAATATGGCTGTAGCAACCTTTAAGTAAATATCTTAGTATTATCCTGCAGTACAGCTTAGAGTATAAAACCAAAATTCTGGAAGCGTTTCCTGGAAAAAAAAAAAAAAAGAGAGGAACTTCTGTGGCTAAAACCCAGGAATAATATTTAAAGCAGATTCCCTGCCCTGCTGTCCCACGTGTTCCTTGTGGCATGTGTTCCCTGGTTTG
This sequence comes from Corapipo altera, assembly GCF_003945725.1. Classification (NCBI taxonomy): domain Eukaryota; kingdom Metazoa; phylum Chordata; class Aves; order Passeriformes; family Pipridae; genus Corapipo; species Corapipo altera. The sequence goes on along the minus strand of NW_020885001.1, from coordinate 1,090,071 downwards.
GGATTGCTCTGTGTGTCTGTTGGTACTCACCAGTCCCTTTCACCGTGGGTTGCTGTACATGCAGCATCCTTTAGGCAGTAGTTCTGGATCCCAGAAACATTGATAAACTCACAGGAAACCAAATTTCTTGTGCTTTGCTTGTTTTGAAGGCCTTTAAGCATAGAATAGCTACTGCTGTATTGTGCCTGGTTTAGGTTCATAACTGTTAATTCCATGTCTTAGAGGAAAGAACTGTCCGATTACTGGGAAGTTGTTTGTGGATTGGTTTGTGTGGGGTGGAGCACAGAAATGATCTGCAACCAGAGCATTGTAATTACATCCTGACAGCTCACCCTTGCTCTCCAAGGGTGCTCTGCAAGCTTTGGCTCCCAGCTGGAGGAGGATTAGGATTCACTCTCCTCCAGCTGGTTCTGGGGAAGAGAAGTCTGTAGTTCTGTCTAAAAAATCCCGTGGTTGATAACAGATGGCCTCCATCTGCACACTGTGTAACTCTGGAAACCAGAGTGCTAAGAAATGACTTTGAACTTTATTCACTCGATTAGTGAACAGGTGAAGGAGCTCTCAGAGCCCAGGAGAGCAGCTCTGAAATGCTCCTGCCAGGGGCAGCTGCCAATGGATGCCATGGGCTGGGGCACCCGGGGTGGGACCAGGGTGGCACCAGGGGGGCTCTGCCAGGATCTGCAGTCCTGGGAACTCAGAGCAAAGATTGTCACTGTGGGAGGACATCAGAGGTGTGCTGAGTCCCTGGGTCAGCAGGTGCCACCGGGGAGGATGTGTCTGTAACAGTGTTCTCTGACACAGGTTCAGCTGGGCAGAGGATACCTGGTTAAAAAGGAGACCAGTCCAGTATGTCCAGTGTGTCAGTCCTTTCTGTCCTGGGCATATGGAATGACACCTCTCTGAAGTTTGGTTAATAAAGGAACTGTATTTACTACAGAGCTTCAAAATCTAGTCAGACAGGGAGGAGGGTGGATGATGGAGAATGTTGATAAATAAACAACAGCTTGATTCCTCTGTTAGCTTTGTTATGTAGGAAGGGAAGAAACAGCAGAGAAAATGAGAACAGATAATCCTCTCCCTGCCTTTCCCCTTGTTTTCCAGCAATTTTGTCTTAAGTCATAGTGGTGGCAGGAAAAACAGTTAAAAAGGAATAATTATTAAAGGAAGTACTGTCATTTTAGTCAAAATATAGGTTCAGTTTTCTTAAATAACTACAAATACACAGTCAACACAATCTGGTAGACAAACACAATGTGCAGGACTGCTGAGACTTCAGCCTCTGTCCTCTGTGAGTAGGTGGGTGGATGGGCTTTCTTCCTACCTGCCCTGTTCAAGCATTTCAAACTGCATTTATCCTAATGAGTTGTGATCAGTCATGTTAGGCTCTGTTCCACCTGCTTAAAGTTTTCTCTTTATTTGGTGTGTAAATCTGACTTAATTTTTCTGTCCTCACTGATTTTTTTCTCACTACACGAGCACCTCTCCTTGGAGCAGCTCCTAAAGCTGCTGCTGGCGTGGGATGCTGCTGCTTGTTCCACTGGCCAAGGGTCTGGCAGCCCTCCCATTGTCACTGCTCTTGTTGTGAAGCTGGACTTGCAGTGAGATGGGACAGAGAAAGAAGGGTGTCTGAGGAGAGTGACCCTTGTGTTGCAAACAGAGTCTCGTTTGTAAGATATTTGCTTGTTTTGAGGTCCTTTGGAAGGTCAGTTACCAATCTGGGCAGGAACCATGAATTCAGGGATGAAAATACTGGATCTTCCAAGCATATGAGAATGGACCTCTTAATTTCCTGGAATCTTTGCTTTTAAACCTTTACCAGCAAGTCAGGTCACCAATTTATCTCCACTTATCAGTGTGTAAAATGGAAATTTTGCCAAAACTGAAGTTGTTCTGAATTATAAAAGAAATTGCTGGTTCTACACATTTCACCCCATTTCTGTTAAACTGTTCAATCTGATCTTAAAGGTCCAGAGAAACTGGTGTTGGATACAGCCCCTAGATGTGTGTGTGTATGGGTTTGATTTCATTTAGAATTCTTGAACAGTATACAGCCTCTCCCAGGGATTAGGTTTCTCCTCATCTTTGAGCCTCAAATCTGGATATTTAGTAATGAGTGTTTTGATTGTAGTGCTGGATCTCTGAACTTGTCTGGGCTCATAGTGAATTCCTTGAAGGTGTGCGTGGAAGGAAAGAAAGTAATTCTGCTGCTGAGTGTTGCAATGGCTGAGCTTCAGAAGCTGCTGATCTCTGAGCTGAGAGCAAAACCCCGAGGGCCAGCCCAGGAACAAGGAGATGTCCTGGCTTTGTGCTGCTGCCCGTTTTTTAAAAAACAGTGTTGGTTTTTTTTTCCCCAAAATAAACATCCATAAAATGCACAAACTGACCCGGCACAGACTTCACCTGGCTTTGCAAATTCAGGATGCCTCTGTGGGGGTGGTCTCAGCAGCAGACCTGTTGGGAGGAGGTTTTCTCTGCGTGTGTTTGGGGTTTTGCCACACTGGCTGTGTGAGGCTGCTCCCCTGGGACTGGTCTGTGCCTGTGCAGGGAGAGAGAACAGCACAGCAGGAGGACTGTGGGTCAAGAACGTGGCATTTTGTTCAGTCTTACTGTCAACAGTGTTATACTGAGCAGTGGGTTTGGATAGTGAGGAATTATACGTAGAATTAAAAATATGTAGAACTGTGTATGTAGATAAATATGTAGAATATTTCTTTTCCTTTGTTCTCTCCATCTTGTGTTCAAGGTGGTAGAGTTCCAAAAAATGAGTGGGATTTGGTGCCCTAGTTGCACTTGTGTAGGTGTCCTGGGTAAACTGCAAATAGCAACCAGGAACCAGGTAGATATTTCTCATGTGCACAAAATGCTCATTCACAGTTCCTTTTGTGTCTTCTCTGGTGTCATGTTTATGTGGCTCCCTGCATTCTGTTAAATATTTTTTTTCATTTATGTTTCTTTTCTAACTGAAGTACTTTCCCTTCTTTTAGGGATGCAGCTGATGTTGATGTAAAGTGGTGAACAGCATTTAAAGATAGAATAATTGCCTATACGTTTTTTAATCTAAAATAGAGTGATATAATCATCTGTCACTCCCAAGACAGCATGCTTTATTTTCTAAGGCAGGACAAAGTACAGGAGAGAGCTCCCAGGATCTGTTTGGGTACAGAAAACTTCAGTGCCTTGAACCTCCAGGTTCCTGAGCCGGTGCCCAGTGGAGGGAGTTTCTTTACACTGCAGGGACAGAAATGGGAGCTGTCCTCCCTCCACACCCCCCAGTTTGCAGCAGGAAGTCCTGGCATGTGATCCTGATTGTGACGAACAAATCTTGCACCGTTTTAATCCTCTGATTAGGGGACTTGTTAGCTCTGGGAAGGTTATTTAACGATTGACTGTCTAAATATTTCCACTTGACGTCCTGTGAAGTTCTTACCACGTGCAGTTTCTTCACATTGAGTGGCAGCCCCAGAGTGTCCACGTTGCTTTTTTGTGGGGGTTTCCAGATGTCAGTAAGCACTGCATGAAGTTCAACCTAAATGTACCTCACTAATATCCAAGCTATTGGCCTTCACACTTGACTTTTGTAGCAGCAGCATTTCAGATTTTCTCCCCATTGTAATAGTCCTTCCTCAAACAACAGCACTTACTTTGAATGTCCTTTGGTTTTTCTTTTTAAGTGACCCTTATATGTTTCTCTTAGGAAGAGGAATGTATTTTGTGCTTGTCCTTCCTTCTGTGTACATTTTTCCTTTCCTTCCTTACATTTGTTTTAATGTAACCTCATGTTTTAGGCCATCATTCTGCCATATAAATAAGCTTCTTTCTTTCAAGTGAGACTCTAAGTGAATTGGGGACAATATCCATTTGCACAGGCAAACACGCACACATGTGTTATGGTACCAGTTTTTCTTGGGTGTATTAAAATATATTTAGCATTGTTTTCCTGAGCACAAACAGTATCTTATGGAATTTCTGTTTTTACTCTGTTGCTTCTTGTTTTTTCTTCACCATACTGTCTGGAGAGAACATTAAAAATTGTGATTTGGTAGCTTAGACAGAAGAAGGGTTAGTTATTAACCATTGCTGCCACAGGTTGATACTACTGAATAGTATTTCCCAAATTTTCCAGTTTTCTCTATATACCACAGAAAACTCCACATGATTAGTAAAATTACTTTGACAATCTGAAATTCATTGGTTCTGATTTTATTGAGGCCTGGAACTGAAGTGGTTTTCTTCCCCAGCCACTGATCCAAAAGGCATGGAATCCAGGCTTTGTGCTGCCCTCCTCACTGGAACATGTTTCCTCATGTTTTAAATAATTTTCTTCATGTGGTGTAGGTTGTAGTTCCCCTCTGGCTTTTCTGGTTCATCTGCTTCAGCTTTTGAGGCAGACCTTTGCACCAGCGTGGGCTATTTGAAGTGAGGAGCAGTGCTGGTTTAAAACCAGCCCCACAGAAAAGCAGTACCTGGTGTGAATTCTCAGCAGCCACCTCTCAGTGCCCCCGGAGGGCTTACAGAGCAAAGCAAAGGAACAGAAGTGTTGGTGTGAGTGTCTGTGTTCCTTTTACACTGGTGTAAGTCACACACCCACTCCACCCAAGCACAGGAGCAGGTGTGTGATGGTGGCACAGACAGTGCTGGTGCCCAGGGATCCCCCGTGGAGTGAAGTCCATCCACGCTGTGCCAGTGACCACGGGGACTCTGGGGGCTGCAGGCTGGGCTGGGAGTCCTGAGGAGCTCCTGCCTCACTGTTCCTGAACTGGGAGGGCCACAGAGCAGCTGGATTGGCCTGGACTGGGACTGTAACATCATTACACACACAGACACACTCTTTCCATGGGCGCTTGTCCCTGGTCGCCTTTAGGAGGGGGCACCGTGGGTGACTCCGTGGAGCACATTTGGTTCCTGGATCCCCTTTGTGTAGTAACAACATGTGCTGGAGGCTGGCAGGCTGCAAGACACTGTCAGCCCAATTTGTTCTGGCTGCCTCCCTCGCTGAATCCGGTGACATCACACAGATAGATGTGCTCGCGAGCAAAACAGCAGAAGGAGTTGAATGTCTGCCAAAAATTCGCAGTATAAAACTGAGCTGGCTGCTTCCAGTCTTGTTTTCACCAATCCTTCATTGTGTGCTTGCGTTTTCCACTTGCCAGGATGTTCTTTGCTGAACAAACACAGCAGCACTGAAATCTCTCCATACTTAGCATAACAGTCTCACACAGAAGGGCAGTGCTTTTGGAGGAGTAGCCTGATCTCCACGTTCAAAATGATTCCAATTTAATTACTTACTCTAAAACATTTTGAATGGTGGTAGAACCTTCCCCCCCATCTGTAGGTGATTTTTTTTTAAATGTGGTAAAGTCTTTGCAGCTTGTCAGAGGTGGTAAACACAGGAAACATTGGAGCTGTGAAGGACAGTCTTTAATCTGGTTCTTCCAAACCTAGACAGTGTTTGCATCTGGACATCAAATGGGAAGGACTATGGGGATGAACAGGGTGTGCACAAATACTGTTTCTTACAGAGGATTGTACACCCCCCCCACATAAAATAACCCTCATGGATTTGAGGCAGATAAGAAAGAAACAGGGGGTCAAAGTGTATGGTTTCCTCCTGGGAAGAAAATATTGTAGTCTTTCAGACCGAAAAGTCAGCACAGAAATGCCAGCAGCATTCACTGGTGGTGATAATGCAGCTGCACTGCTGAACTGATGTTTGTGTGGGGCACTTTTTGGGGTGTCAGCAACCTGGTGTAGTGGAAGGTGTCCTTGCCCCAGGCAGGGGCGTGGAACTGGATGATCTTTAAGGTCCTTTCCCAACCCAACCATCCTGTGATTCCATAGTGCAGCTTTAATGTCACACTGGCTCTTAACTATGAGCTAAAAACCAGTGAACTGTTTGTGTAAGAATGTAAGATTTAGCCATACATGCAGGGAAATTGATGCTCTTGAATGTTCAGTCCCACTAAAGTTTATTAATAAATATTGCTTTTTACCTTCTGTCTGAAGGACCATTACAATGTAGTTGAGATTCTCTGTGAAACTTCATGATGACATCTGACTGAACTGAACATAAACAAGTGATGGTGTTAATAGTTGTACACTTTGGAGTACTGACTTCTGCCCGGGTTACAGTCAGTGCTGTACTGAGTGTGAGAACCAAGTAAAATCTGTGAGATGTGGTGTACATCACAACAGTTTAGATGATCTAGAAATGTCTGTGTCATTTGTGTGTTAGGGTTTGTTCCCTCGAGTTACTCAGTGCCTTTATTGTCCCTTTTCCTCACAGCCTGTTGCTGAACCAATTCCAATTTGCAGTTTCTGCCTTGGTACAAAAGAGCAAAACCGGGAGAAGAAGCCTGAAGAGCTCATCTCTTGTGCTGACTGTGGCAACAGTGGTAGGTGGCCCTTTACAGAGCTGCTGGTGCTGATCCCTTCCCTGGGGACAGAGGAGCCTGTCCAGTGCCTGCCTCTGTCCCACCCCACGGGGAGGACCCACCAGTGAGACCTTTGCCATTTAACACAGAGAAATCTCGTGTAGTGAGTGCTGCTGACCCAGACCTGTGAGGAATATGCTGCTGGGGCAGAGAACACAGTTAGTTCAGCTGGATCTTGTGCTTTCAGAGGGGAGACAGTTCAGCTGAGTCAGCCTCAAATAGTTCATTTGGCTCCTGGAAGTTTCTTTAAAAATATGGCAACGAAGACCAGTTTTATCATGTTTCTCAGTTCAGTTATGAAGAATTACCTTTGTGTTCTTTTGTGTGTGGACCTGCCACTTGCTATCTAGGGCATTGGTTTTGTGTTATAAGTAGATAAGAATAGAAGCATCTAAAAATAGGAGGATCTGGATAACCAAAATTCTGCGTGGGAGCACACAAGTGGTCCAGCAGTCTCTCTGTGATCTCTCTGTGACCATCACCAGCAGCAGAAGGGTTTTACTGGTGTGCTTTGCCCCGTTCCCACAGGTCATCCGTCCTGCCTGAAGTTCTCCCCGGAGCTGACGGTGCGGGTGAAGGCCCTGCGGTGGCAGTGCATCGAGTGCAAGACCTGCAGCTCCTGTCGAGACCAGGGCAAGAATGCTGTGAGTGCAGGGCTGGGGCAGGAGCAGGAGCACAGCAGCCCTGGGGCTGTTCTGTTAAACTACACAATAAAACGTTCTAGAGGCAAAGGCTTGCAGCTTTTATTTGAGTCTGGGAGTCCTTCCGAGACCTGTGGAATACCTTGATATGTCTGTAGATAAACACTGTACCTGTTCTCTGGGATGGTGACAGGTTAGAGGAGGGCTTGGTGCTGGTGCACATCTCAGGAGAGGTTCACTCCCTCTGTCTTCCCCAGGATAACATGCTCTTTTGTGACTCCTGCGACCGTGGCTTTCACATGGAATGCTGCGATCCTCCTCTCACCAGGATGCCAAAAGGTGAGGACTGTGCTGTGAAAAGGATGATTTTAGGATGATGTGGGAAGGGGTCAGTGGGTAGACAGTGCTTCCACTTACTTAGTCCTCTTTTAGCTGCTTTTAGCTGCATTTGGCTTGTTTTTTATGGAATTGCTTTTCAGGTATTAGAAACCAGAGAAGGGTCAGAGCTTCACATCCAGATTTTCCACTATCTCCTGCTTCCTGTACTTTACTGTCTGTGAAGGGTTTTGAAAAAAAATTTGAAGATTTGAAGGAGTAGAAGTGATCCCTGCAGGTTAAAAGGATCAACTTCCATTTGAATGAATAGCCTTGTCCAAAAGAAAGAGATGGATTTAGAAGTTTTTGAAGTCACAGTAGAGTGTCCCAGACAAACGAACTTTCAGTCAGAAAGGAGATTCCTTGGTAGTTATAAGAAAATTTTCCTACAGAAGATAGTTGGAAGTAGTACAGTCATAAGCAGATAATGGGATAATTAACCATTAAATTATGATTTTTTTGATGATGTGCTGCCAATTAAAGAGATTTCCTTCATGTTTGGAACTATTTGGGGGGTGGGGAGCATTAACTCGAGGTTTAGGTTGCTGAAGCATACACATAATTTCTCTTACCTGTATATGTGTAATCAAGGCCTGTGGTACCATTCCTACTCTTGCTCTCAGAAGGCCTGTGGACTGTAATTCTGCTTTTTGTGCTGTGTAGATGTCTCTTGCATTCAGTGATGGGGACTTGTGCCTTACAGGTATGTGGATATGTCAGATATGTCGGCCCCGGAAGAAAGGAAGGAAACTGTTACAGAAGAAGGCAGCCCAGATCAAGAGACGCTATGCCAACCCCATAGGACGGCCCAAAAACAGGCTAAAGAATCAAAACACAACGTAAGTCTCTGCAAGGAAGAGTAAAATGTGAGATTCTGGAGGGCAGGGGGTATTTCTGGAGTGTCTGCTTTACCTTGTGGGAAGATTTCTTTTACAATTAAGAGCTGCTCGTTATTCTTTAATACAGATTTTTCTGAAAAGGGCTGTGAAAGACTAGAAGTGAATTCTAGGGCAATCCCTCTAAGAAGTGTTGAATACTCAGTTCTCTCATAGAATCCTTTAGATTGGAAGAGACCCCTAAGATCGTTGAGTCCAACTTTATCCCAGCACCACTGTGTTCACCACTACCCATATCCCCAAGCCACACCACACACCTCCTCAATGCTTCCATCTCAGCAGAGTTTTAAAATTTCCAACCTGAAAGATGGCAGCTGGTTGGAGAACGCTGTCCTCAGCTAAGATGACCACCAGTGGTGTAGGTTCTTGGGTAATTTGTGTCCTGCGTGTATTAACTTTCTGTGGAGTTCTTACAACAATTTCTGATCAGTGCAAAAACTCTGACAAATGACGAGTGTGAATGTTTAATGACTGCAGAAACTGAAGCCTCGTGTGCAGTGTATTCATTCTGGTTACCAATTCTGAAATTTGATGTTGTATTAAATTTGGTGAAAATCTGTTGTTTATACTCAGATTAATTTCTCATAATGTTCAGTGTGGAGGAAAGCAGTGCAGTGCTTCTCCTGAGGGGTTTAAGTGCTGGCTCCTGTGGGCTGCACAGGATCTCTGCTGCTGCGTTTTTAAATTCTTCAGTTCGTGTTTAGTTTGTGTGGGGTTGACAGGTGAGTTAGGGAGGAGGGCAGGCCCCTCCCCAGCTCTCCTGGCCACATCTCTGCCCTTCTCATCCCACAGGTCAAAAGGCCCCTTCAGCAAAGTCCGCGCGGGGCCCGGTCGGGGCCGGAAGCGCAAGATCGCTCTGTCCGGACAGTCAGCGGGGTCAGAAGGGGGATACCTGGAGCAGACAGATGTCCTGGACTTCTGCAGAGATGGCAGCAACACCTTGAAGTTCAACAAGAAAACCAAAGGGCTCATAGATGGCCTTACTAAATTCTTCACTCCCTCCCCTGACGGACGGAAAGCTCGAGGGGAGGTGGTCGACTATTCTCAGCAGTACAGGATCAGGAAAAAGGGTACCAGGAAATCCAGCACTTCAGAATGGCCCACAGGTAAAGATTTTTCACCCTGCCAATGTAAGTATCCTGTACACCAAGCAAATGTTCAAAGGCTAGGATGTTGAAGTGGGTAGAGTTGCTAGAGGCTGGAGACTTTGAGCTGAAGTTTGACACCCAAATGCAGTTATCTTTGGTGCACTGAGGTAGAACCAGTTGGAAAAAGGAAGTGATCCCAGAGACCTTTGCCTCTTTATATGTGATTGCAAGGTCCGTTGAGGGATTAAATGATGATGGTGAGGTAAAATGCCCTAGAAAACATGCTAAATAATGTCCCATTTGAAAGAGGTAACATAGGGAGTGGTTAATGAAGATAAGAGCAGCAGTGTAGAAGTGGGAAATGGGAAATGGGTGATTCAAACCAGGCTGACAGACCGTGAGTTTCTGATCTGTGGTCTGGGCTCGTGAGGGGTCCTTGGGTTTCTCAGCCATAGAGGAGCCTGTTTGTGCAGTTTGGCATCTTCTTGCTGGAAAGCACCCCTTCCCTTCTTCTGAATGCAGTTCTGCTTTCCTCGTTCTTTCTTTGTGGTCCCAAATCTGAATAGAAAATCCCATCAAAAAAACCTGGCAAGATGTCTGAATACAGCCAGCTGTTGTTTGCCAGTGCTCTGAAAGCAAGCACTCTTTTGTAAATGTAGGTGAAGAGAATTTTCTCTCTTATTTACAGACAATCAGGATGGCTGGGATGGAAAACAAGAAAATGAGGACCGTTTTTTTGGGAGCCAGGATGTCTTAAATGAAAAAGACATGGAGTTGTTCAGAGATATTCAGGAACAAGCACTGCAGGTAAAGTTAAATTTTAGCATTTTGGGATAAAATCCTCATGACTTAAGAAAACATTTGTTTTCTTTGAAAGCAGAGCATTTAGTTTCCTTATTTTTGGGTGCCATAATAGATAGAGTTACTATCAGAGGGGCAGAAAGGAAATAAAGCATGTATAAGTCATTAAAAAGTACTTTTTGCTGTTTTTTCTCCTTATAAATGTGAGGTGGTTTTTAATTCTTCTGCACTTGTGATGATAAGGAGGTAACTGCACCCTGAACATGGGTTTGGTGGCTGCTACATTCACAGTAGAACATCCAGTCTCAAAACTGGGAAGACACTGATGCATTAGGTTAAATACTTGTATATTCCAGTTTTTAACCTCAGGAGCAGTTTGTGTTTTTGTTCTTGGCTATTGAAATAACAAGAAAGGAAATTACAAAGAAAGATTGTGTAAAGAAAGATTGTGTTAAACTTCAGTGTGTATGAATATGCATTTAAAACTATGACATGCAGCAGTGGGGAAGGTAGTGGAGGTTTGTGGTGTGACAATGCTTATAATTCTTTCTTTTTGTGGATCACGTGGCTCCTTGAAGTGTGACTGGCACTGGGTTTAGTGTCAGAAAACAACATCTGCCTCTTGCTGGTTCTCTCTGAGTTCCAGTAGGATGGACTGTGTAGATAAGAACGTTTTAATTTATTTCATCTTAGAAGTCTTTCACTTGGAAATTCATGAAAACTTGTTTATTTTTTTTTCCCTTGCATAGAAAGTAGGGGTGACTGGGCCTCCTGACCCCCAGGTCCGCTGCCCTTCTGTCATTGAGTTTGGCAAATATGAAATCCAGACCTGGTATTCCTCCCCATATCCCCAGGAGTACTCGAGGTAAGACTCTGGGTTCTGCCTCAGTGTTTATGGGACAGCTGGCACAGAAACCTTACACATTTTGGTGTCTGGAGGGTTGTGCTGTGCTGCATGTGTGGTTGTTCTGAGGTTCTCTTACCTAAGGCCTTTGCAAACTGTTTAAACTGCAAACTCTTCGAACTTCAACTTTATTCTGAAAGGAACTGTTCATCTCATCCATCCCAGCATCACTGTGCAAAACTGGGAGGGCTACTTTGGTTTTACAGGATTTAATTGATGCCTCTATTTCTTCTGGCATAACTTAATGCTGTAAATGTAATTATGCAGGACATTAGGACACTTTTTAAATGTGCATTTGCTACAGAAGAAGTAAATGCCATGACTTTAACTATGGTAAGGTGGTTTTACCTATCATTAGCACATCACATGAGGTCAGTGTACACTGGGTTTGTTGTCATCAAGTTCTCAATCTGCAGGAGTGAGGAATTTTATACAGAAGTCTGTATTTTCAGTCTCTGACCTTCCTTTGCCTTTGCTTACAGGCTACCTAAGTTGTACCTTTGTGAATTCTGTCTGAAGTATATGAAAAGCAGAACTATTCTCCAACAGCATATGAAAAAATGTGGCTGGTTTCATCCTCCAGCCAATGAAATTTACAGGAAAAACAATATTTCAGTCTTTGAGGTAAGTTAGAAAACTGAGTCACTCACTTTTATCTATAAAATAGGATTTTCAGCACCAAATTGTGTGATAAGATTTTCACAGCCCAAAAGATCTTCGTTCTTGAAACATTCACTTGCCAAGAGTGAAGAACTACGAGCAAGCAGGCAGTGGGAACTGACCTTGTATATAGATTATTCATCCACGAAACAGGAGAAAACTCACTTTGTAAAAATGTGTTTCTTTCATTTTAGGAAAATTAATTTTAGGTTGTCTCTTAAGCTAATGAATGTAACAGGAATTGGTGACAGCCTTTGTTCTGGGGCAGTTTTAAGTCCTTTGAGACACCACCTGTACCAGAGGAGTCTTCTCTCATGTTAAGGCCTTTTAGACACAGGGGGACACTCAGGTGAAGCACGAGCTTGCATGACAGCACATGGAGTGACAGAGCTTTTCCTCCTGTCTGTAAGGTTGATGGCAATGTCAGCACTATCTACTGCCAGAACTTGTGCTTGTTAGCCAAGCTCTTCTTGGACCACAAGACTCTCTATTACGACGTGGAGCCATTTCTCTTCTACGTGCTGACACAGAACGATGTCAAGGGCTGTCACCTCGTTGGCTACTTTTCCAAGGTGAGTATTTGAGTACAAACTGTTTGCTGAGAAATGCTGCTTTGGAGTCTTTACTTGTTGTAGTCTTTGGGGCTCTTGCATTTTGTGTAATAAATTATGTAATGCAGGTGTAGACATCTGTTGCAATCAGATTTATGTTACATTCAGAGGCCACCAATTAGTAGAACCAGGTTTCCTCAGAATGTTGAGTAGCATATATTTGCTAAGGAACTTGTACTGCAGCTAGTGGTTAAAGAAGAGCTCTTCAAATGACTTCCTGCTCTTGGTGGAGATGGGGAGTACTGTTTGTGAGATAAACAGAATTACCAACTGTTCTGTCTCACCTTTGTTCTGTGAATACATTGTTTTCCAAACAAGTCTGGCAATTTTGCACCTCATTTGAAACCTTTTATTTTTTGGAGGGAATTCAGGACCGAGATTTCAGATAGGCCTTTTCTTAAGATTTTTATCTTTTATTTGTGGCTTCCCCTCTCACTTTTTGCTATAAAATTACTTAGGAGCTTGTACAGAACAACTTCTACCATCTCTCACTGGTTTTCTGCTTTTCTTTTCCAACAGGAGAAACACTGCCAACAGAAGTACAACGTTTCCTGTATAATGATTCTTCCACAATACCAGCGTAAGGGCTATGGCAGGTTCCTCATCGACTTCAGTAAGAAACTTTACTTTTTTTAGTCTTTGTCTTTCCATGTTTTGAAGGAGGACTTAACAGTGGAAGTGGATGTATTAGTTCTAAATGGCTAAAATAGGTTTTTCCTCTGTCGTTTCCAAAATTGCTGTTGGCAGCTGTGCTTTGGGCTGGGTGCAGTTTCTGGGCAGGCTCCTGCTGCCATCTCGTGGCACTGCCTACAACCAGTGTCTGATGGCAGCAGAGCTCACAGATCTCACACCTGAGCGTTGAATAACAGGAGTTTAAACAAACAAATAAAAAATTGACCGAACAATTTGGAGTATCCTTCACAGTTACCATCTGTATCTTGTAGGCAGCATTCAGCTACTTTCTGGAGAAATGCCTTTGTAGCAGTTGGGGTGGAAACAGAAGGTATTTTTTGGTAACCTTTTCCCTGTGTATCCTTTAGGCTATTTGCTTTCAAAGCGTGAGGGTCAGGCAGGATCCCCAGAGAAGCCCCTGTCAGACCTGGGGCGCCTCTCATATATGGCTTATTGGAAAAGTGTAATATTGGAGTGCCTTTATCATCAACGTGACAAGCAATTAAGCATCAAGAAACTGAGCAAGCTGACTGGGATCTGCCCTCAAGATATCACTTCCACCCTGCATCACCTGCGAATGCTCGACTTCCGCAGTGACCAGTGAGTACAGGAGCCCTCTGCAATCCCAGGTGCCTTCAGGGGTATTGCAGTGAAGTTTAGTGCTGCTGGGAGACAAGGCACATCTAGAAAGCTTGTAAGACCTAAGTGTCCAGATAGTGGCTGTAGAGATTATGATGCACATTTACAGTGCCAGAGCTGGGTCAGGTGTCCAGCTGTGTAGCACTGCAGATGTGGAACCTGGGAGGAACTTGCAGCTGTGAGAGAAAGCAAGCTGGTCTCTTGGTCATGTTGTCTCGGGGTCCCTCAACAAAATCAGTGGAATATCCTCACAAAGCAGAGCAAAGAACAGCAGCTTCCCTTCTCCAAAGGGAGGTCTGCTCCTTATTTTCAGTTTCTGAGCTGTTTCCCTCCTTTTCTCTGCGTCTCAAAAATGTGTGGAATAACATGGAATGCCTGAAGAGTGGGATAGATCACTGGGAGAAATGAGGTGTGTGAGTATAGAGCAGAGGTAGTCTGCTTGCCCAGCTGACAAGTCAGGTGAAATACTGGGAATTATTCTTGTTTCAGACCGTAGCAGTTTGAGTGGGGTTGTATTCTGTTGTGTGTTAAACTTGAAACTTACTTAGAAAACTTGAAGTTACTTGAGAATAGTTTTATTTCCTCATTTCACAGTATACTTTAACCAGTGATATTGCTCCCAGCCCCCTGAATAAAATTCACATATGATAGTGGGCCTAAAACATTTTTAAGCAGTTCTTTTGTTACTCTTTAGTACCTTTCACCTTCTATTGCCAGTTCCCCAAATGGGGAACCCCTTGTCTGTTTAAGTGTCATAAAACTGATACTCTGCAGCTCGGTGTTACCCATGGCAGGATAAAGGCTTCACCATTAACAAGAAATGGAAAGAATTTAGTGTTTCCTCAGTTGTGAGATGGTTTCTCTGGCAGTCTGATGGTGCTGGAAGTTGTGCAGTTTCAATGAGCTCTGTGTCCTCTGAAGTTATTCGTGGCAGCACTGATGGAGAGCACACAGGTTTTTCTGTGACACATCTGTTCCGTGTGTCTGTCACCTGTCTCTGACTGGGGTGTTGCTGCTGCCCAGGTTTGTGATCGTTCGCCGGGAGAAGCTGATCCAGGAGCACATGGCCAAGCTCCGAACCAACGTCCGGCCCATCGACGTGGATGCCGAATGTCTGCGCTGGACGCCCGTCATCGTCTCCAACTCCGTGGTCTCTGAGGATGAAGAGGAGGAGACAGAGGATGGTGAAAATGAAGAGCAACAACAGCAGAAGGAAAAGGACCCAGAGACCAGTGTAAGAGTGAATCTGTTACTCCAGGGTGGCGCGTGGTTTACCCTTGGTGCTTCTGCAGGCAGTGCTGACAGGGTTTCACATGCAAAGTTTGAGCATTTGTCATAATCATAAAAAGCAATGCAGTCACGATAAGTTGATGTATCTTTATGGTTTCAGGTTAGAAAATAAAAATAGAGAAAACGTGGAGGCATATTCTGGAGAACAGTCCTTGAAGGGGTTGCACTCTTGCACCAGGTGATCAGCACTGACTAGAATACTAAGAGGCAAATTATCTGCTGTTACTGTATTTACATTAAGCTAATTGTGCATTTCAATGGGAAAATAGATGCAAGTTTGTCTCACTTTTTTCTTGAAAACGGCACAAACGTGGTGTTGGAATATAGCAAGGTGATGGGTGGTGTTCCAGCTGCTGCTGACTGCAGTCAGTTAATTGGGAGGCTAATTGAGGTGCATTATCACCAGTGAGGAAAGGAGTAGCAGGTGGCACTACTTGAATCTCATAAAGGTCAATTCTTCTTTTTAATATCAGATTCTTAAAAGTCACTCTGTTAAACTTTTCTGACTTTTTTCCTGAGAGCTTTTGTGGAATCAAATTCAGGATAGACATGCATGCTGAAATAGGAGGTGTGAAATCTGTTTGTTTTTGTTTAAATCAGATGGTAAAATCTGTGTCATGGGAGAAGAAGGAGCAGGAGCCTTACTCGCCTACGGAGAGCGAAAAAAAGCCAGACATCGTCGCTCCGGCCAATTCTGCGCGACCAGACAAGCACATTTTCCCCCTGGACAGTCTTCCTGCCAACAGCCAGCCCTCCCGGAGGGGGCGATGGAACCGCAAGAGCAAAAAGCTGCGCGAGCCCTTCTGTGAGAAGGAGCCGGCCCTGCCCGGGGAGGACAAGGCCGCGGTGCCCAGCGGGAGATGCAGCGAGTGCGAGGAGAAGTCGGCGGCCTCACGGGGCCGCTGCAGTGACTGCGAGGAGAAGTCGGCGGCCCTGCAAGGGAGGTGCGGGGAGTGCGAGGAGAAGTCTCCGGCCTTGAGGGGCCGCTATGCTGAGGACGAGGAGAAATCCCCGGGTTCCCAGGGGCAGTACGGCAAAGGGGAGAAGGCTGCGGTTCCCCGCCGGCGGCACAGCGAGGGCATGGAGAGGTGGAGGGGGCAGCTGAAGAAGAACACGGAGCCACCCAAGTGTCGATTCCCAGAGGACTGTGACAGGTTACCCCGGCGCTACAGCGACAGCGACAGGGCACTGCTGAGGTGTTTCAGTGAGAGCAGTGAAGAGGAGGACGATGAGCCCGTGAGCCCTCGGTCAAGCTCTCCACCCGTCCTCACCAAGCCAACCCTGAAACGGAAGGTGTGTGCCTTATCTCCTGTTGTCTCTGGCTGTATCGTGCGGTCGGTTTGGTCGGGATGTTGGGGCTTTCTGAAGGATGGTGCAGTTCATGAGGTCTGTATTAAGTGGACAGGTGGCACATGCTCAGTGTTCCAGAACTCTCTCTAAAGTCCTACTGACTTTTTTCAGTGGTGGTTTTTGTTGAATTGGGGGTAGGAGTTTGGGTAGGAGTTTGGGGTTTTTTAATTCTATCTCGTGCCTTGGGTTATTTCTCTACCTTGGTTATTAAAGTTTTACTCAGTTATGCAAAATAGAAAGAGATATGGTCCTACTTATGAAAGAAGCTTGCAAACCACAAATGCTCTCTAAACAACTGAAATCACAGCATAAAGTCTTTGAAATTATTTACTGTGGAGGTGGAGATGTGAATTCTATCAACATGACTAAGCAGATCCTCTCTTTGTGGGAAGCTGCACTAAGAAGTTCTCTCCTATATCATCTTCACAACTTATTCTAAACTGCTCACCTCTGTGTTGTAGTGTCTCTAAACTCCAGCTGCTTTGGATGGGCTGTGAACTTCAGCTGTTTAAATTCCAGCTGATGGCAGGTGCTTGTCAGTATTTCCGGTGAACTCTGGGTTCCAGGAGGGAGCTCTGGTCCTGCTTGGGCCGCTGAACTCTGCCGGTCCTTTTTTTCCATATTTATCAGTGTTGTGTTTCTACCTCAGTTGATGAAGTGCCTTCTCTTTGCCCCCCTCCCGCTCCCAGAAGCCCATCCTGCACCGGAAGAGGCGCGTCCGCAAGCGCAAGCACCACAACAGCAGCGTCGTCACCGAGACCATCTCCGAGACCACGGAGGTGCTGGATGAGCCCTTCGAGGACTCCGACTCCGAGCGACCGATGCCCCGGTTAGAGCCCACCTTTGAGATTGAGGAGGAGGAGGAGGAGGAGGAGGACGAAGAGGAGGAGAGTGAACTTTTGTCCAGTGGATACTTTCGGCACTTAGCCCCACCAGACACACTCAGGCACAGACCCTCTTCCAAGAGGAAGTCCAAAGACGAGGAGGAGTCTGATGACAATACTGGTATGTTTGGTGGTATGCTGGTGAAAGTTTGGTATGGGCTGTGTGAGATGATTACAGCTCAGGACAGAACAAGTTGCTTACCTTGCTTTGTAACTTCTGGCCAAAATGTAGGGTAGGCATAAATTACCAGTTCAAACTAGCCTCAAGCACTCCCCAGTTTTATGAAAATGTGGTGCGTGCATATAACTATCTTATTAGCCACGAGCTGATCACAGGCTTATCCTTGTGATTCAGCTTTCCTAATGGAATTTGTATCTGTGATTGTGGAAGAACCTACGGAGCAGGGTCGCTTACAGAGATAAAACGAACATGAACTGGGAGCCCTCAATTTTCCATAACAAAGGGAAATATTAAATTGTCTCTTCTGAGATCCTCTTCTTCATCACATTGCACGTTCAGGCACTCAGCTTCTCACATCTCCTTGAAGTTCTCTGAACCTTCAATTCACAAAATAAAATTATTTGGTGGAGGCTGGTTGTGTAGAGTCCACAGAAGCAGCATCTGTCATTAGATGCTCCATTAGCAATCTTCGTTATGGTTGTTTCCTTGATGGGCTGCACAGTGCAAAACAGTCAGCCAAATAAAAAAACTGCATGAAAAACAAGTATGGTGCCATTATCCCAAAATAAAAAATTGTTACTGGAACGAACTCATTAATTTATGGCTTTCAACGAGGCTGTGGTTACCAGAAGAGAATTTTTCTTTAAAAGTAGTTAAATACTAAAAGCATCAATGTGATCATAGCACAGTTTACTATCTATTTAGCATCAGTTACCCTTAAATCCTTACAACAGCACAGAACTATATCAATTTAGTTCAAACACGTGCTGATAGAGCATTAAGTTGCTTAGTGGGAATATATGCACAGTCATCTTATACCATTTTTTTAAAAATTCTGTTGTGGTCAGATTACTCATTAAATACATTTTTGTGGTACTCCAGCAACCATTAATAAGACTGTAGGGTTGGGGACAGAGCTGTTAGATCAGTTGTTTTCAGTCTTTTGTGCTCCTCTGAATGTTTTCTGGTGGAGATGCAGATCCCTTTAGAGATTCCACTCACATATATTGTTTTATAAAATAAATCAATGATTTTTAACTGTCTGTTGCAGACTACAAATAGTCCATAGAGTGCCCAGGGATCAAAAATGGTATTTGGAAAACCACTGTTTTAACTCACACCTGTTACATACTACAATGATAAATTTCTTGCTCACCTATTTTATAAATACTTGTCACTTAGTGCTTTCTGTTCCCTTGTCTCATTTCTGTTGCCTTTTTTTATTTCCCCTGACTTCGCAAATTTGTCAGAACCTCTGAAGTAATGAGTAGCAAGCACAGTATTTTAGGGTGTTCTGTTCCTGACATCAAACAGGATCTGTTGGCTGCTTTTGCCTTTAATGCAGGTGGGGATTTGAGGCCAGTTTTTAATGAGGGTCAGGTGTTCTAGAAGACAGAAGGTTGTTCTGTGGTGTGGAAAACAAAGCTTTTTCTCTGTGTTCTACCAATTCTGTGCAGCTTGAGTAGTGTTGTGTGGGGGAAGATGAAGCTCAGTAATAGGTGAACTGTGTTATTTTACTTTCCCTCGTTCAATCTGTAAGTTTTACTGGGAATGTGATAAATCTCATCTGCTGTAGCAGATATGAAATGTGAAAGACAGGGAAGAGAAATAGTGATTTTTTTTATTTTTTTTTTTAGGAGGTGGATTTTATTCTTAAGGGTTTAAGTGTTAATGCTTTAACAAATACTATGAATACAGATCTAAATGGAAACACGTTTTTATTGCAACTTCACGTGTTCTCTACACTGCAGCACTTCCACTTGTGAACATATTTTATCAGTAAAATCTGTCTTTTCAGGGCTTCATTGTATAGCATAGAGCTTAATTGGAATTGTGTATAAAGGCTCAGAGATTTGAACATTCAAAATCTTGAAAGCATTGTTGTTCTTTGAAAATACAGTGTGCATCATGCTTGGTAATGAGCAGACCTTGATCCTCCTTGTTGCTCTTCTCAGTAAATTTCCAAGCTAATATTGAAGTTGATAAACATGTTGGGCGTGCTTGGGAAGGCTCCCATGGATGCTCGGGTCAAACAAAAACGTTTGAACAGTGTCTTTCAATCTGTGTTTTCAGGTAACCCACCTCTGAAACCATTGTCTATGCTGAGGAAATGCGAGGCAAAGGATTCTTCACTGGAGCCAGATACTTCCACACCCATGAAAAAGAAGAAGGGATGGCCAAAAGGGAAAAGCCGAAAACCAGTCCACTGGAAGAAAAGACCTGGTCGAAAACCAGGTTTTAAACTGACCCAGGAAGAGGTGCCACCACCAGTTCAGGATGAAGGAGCTGATGAAGCAGCAGCTAATTCAAAACCGGGGCGTAAGCCCAAAATTTCAGATAAAGAAGAATGTGTTGAGCAGAAAGAAGACCTGCCTCTCCTTGAGGAAAGGAAAGAGGAAGATGTGAATATGGAAGCAGAAGAGGTAGGAGAGGGAGAAGAGGAAGATATAGCCAGCAATGAAGTAAGAGCAGTTTCTCCTGTGGACAGCAACAGCAGTCCAGTGCCAGAAGTAAAAGAGCCTGAGATAGAAGAGGAAGTAGAGGAGAAGCCACGGGTTTTAGAAGAGCAAAGGCAATCAGAAGAAGAGCAGCAAGAACTCGATGAACCCGAGCACGACCATGAGGAAGAGGAGGAAGTTGCAGTAGTGACAAATGAAAATGAAGATCATGATGCTGACGACGAAGATGATGGTCATCTGGAGTCAGTGAAGAAAAAAGAATTGGAGGAACAGCCTGTTAGAGAAGGGGTCAAGGAAGAGCCTCAGGGGCAAGAATGTTTTTTAGAAACAAGCATACCAAGCAGTAGAGAAGATGCAAAAGAAAAGGATGAAGCAGAGGCAGATTCTGAGGAAGAGCAGGCTTCCAACGAGACATCAGTGGGCTCAGAGCATGTCCCTGGGTCTGAGGATGATCATGAAGAAGAACAAAGTAATAAAGAAGGGTTAATTGAATTAAAGGAAGAGGAAGAGATTCCTCATAGTGAACTAGATCTTGAAACTGTTCAAGCAGTCCAGTCCTTGACACAGGAGGAAAGCAATGAGCATGATGTAGCTTACCAGGACTGTGAAGAAACTCTTGCAGCTTGTCAGACTTTGCAGAGTTACACCCAGACTGAGGAGGACCCTCAGATATCAATGGTTGAAGACTGCCAGGCCTCAGAACACAACAGTCCAATATCCTCTGTTCAGTCCCACCCCAGCCAGTCTGTGCGTTCTGTCAGCAGCCCGAATGTGCCTGCTCTGGAGAGCAGCTACACCCAGATCAGTCCTGAGCAAGGATCCCTGTCCGCACCCTCTATGCAGAACATGGAGACCAGCCCCATGATGGATGTGCCTTCAGTATCGGACCACTCCCAGCAGGTGGTGGATAGTGGCTTCAGTGACCTTGGCAGCATTGAGAGCACTACAGAGAATTATGAAAACCCCAGCAGCTACGACTCCACTATGGGAGGCAGCATTTGTGGAAATAACTCTTCCCAGAGCAGCTGTTCCTACGGAGGACTGTCTTCTTCCAGCAGCCTCACTCAGAACAGTTGTGTTGTCACTCAGCAAATGGCAAACATTGGCAGCAGTTGCAGCATGATGCAGCAGAACGCTGTCCAGCCTGCAGCAAACTGTAATATCAAGTCACCTCAGAGCTGTGTAGTGGAAAGGCCCCCGAGTAACCAGCAACCAACGACACAGCCCCAGCAGCAGCAGCCTCAGTCCCAGCAGCCACAGCCCCCCCCTCCGCCCCAGCAGCAGCCGCCGCTGTCCCAGTGTAGCATGAACAACAGCTTCACCCCGGCCCCCATGATCATGGAGATCCCCGAGTCGGGCAGCACCGGTAACATCAGCATCTACGAGAGGATCCCGGGGGATTTCGGCGCCGGGAGCTACTCCCAGCCCTCGGCCACGTTCAGCTTAGCCAAGCTGCAGCAGCTGACCAACACCATAATGGACCCCCACGCCATGCCTTATAGCCATTCTCCTGCCGTGACCTCCTATGCAACCAGCGTCTCTCTGTCCAACACGGGGCTGGCCCAGCTGGCCCCCTCCCACCCCCTGGCCGGCGCCCCGCAAGCACAAGCCACCATGACCCCCCCGCCCAACCTGGCCTCCACCACCATGAACCTCACGTCGCCGCTGCTGCAGTGCAACATGTCGGCCACCAACATCGGGCTGCCGCACGCGCAGCGCCTGCAGGGCCAGATGCCCGTCAAGGGGCACATCTCCATCCGCTCCAAGTCGGCGCCGCTGCCCTCGGCGCCCGCGCACCAGCAGCAGCTGTACGGGCGCAGCCCCCCGGCCGTGGCCATGCAGGCGGGGCCCCGCGCCCTGGCCGTGCAGCGCGGCATGAACATGGGGGTCAACCTGATGCCCACCGCCCCCTACAACGTGAACTCCATGAACATGAACACCCTGAACGCCATGAACAGCTACCGCATGACGCAGCCGATGATGAACAGCAGTTACCATAGCAACCCTGCCTACATGAACCAGACAGCACAGTATCCTATGCAGATGCAGATGGGAATGATGGGGAGCCAGGCCTATACCCAGCAGCCTATGCAGCCAAACCCTCACGGGAACATGATGTACACTGGCCCCTCCCATCACAGCTACATGAACGCTGCTGGGGTGCCCAAGCAGTCCCTCAATGGACCCTACATGAGAAGATGAGCAAGATGAACTTGCGTCCTAAAAACTGAAATATATATAAATAAAGGAACCTTTTATACTGACAAACCAGAGAAAATGGACCTTTTTCCAGTTAAAATATTGCTGTAGATTTAGAGGGATTTTCTTTGGTTTATTTTATTTTTTAGGAAGCCTGGTCTTTATTTTTTTGATTTTTTTTTGTTTGTTTATTTGTTTGTTTTTTGTTTCCTTCACAATCCTCAAACATTTTACAGCTAAAATCATTTACAGATGTTTTTTAGAGAGGAAAACATGCACAAAATCTTTTCATAATTTAAAAAGAGCCTTACTTTGCTGACAAAGTGGACAGACTATGTGTAACAGTGAAATCATGTTCCTAAATTTTTTAAAAAATGTACGTCCTTCTCCCTCCCCTGTGCCCCTCTGTATGCAGTTTCTAGTGCTGCAGCCATGTAAAATGTTTGACATCTCAAAGAATAACAACCCTTCCCTCTAAACCCCACTTAGCATTTCCTACTTCTAGCAGGAGGCACTTATTGGGAGACTTGGAAGGGGACACAGAGGATAAATGAAGATCTTTATTTCTGCAAGTCAGGAAAAATTTTTAATCTTGTATTTTCCCTGACTCCCTCACCCTCAGTAAAATTTGGAGTTAGGTGTAAACAATAAACTATTCACATTGGTGTTTTTGTAGATGAGTTAATTGAAATTGTATGTTTCATGCTGAAAATATAATGTAACTTTAAAGTGATCCCATTCACCACCCAGACATGCACGTGGACACACGTGTGCAGGAATGCACACACGTCCTGGAACTGCTGGAAGCACCTCAGGAGAGAACTTGTCTGTGTCCCCCCTGCACGGGGGGGGACGGGAGGGCGATGTCTGCGGGGACAAGGACGTGGTCACGGCTCCTGTGGGGACCTGGAGGCAGCCCCAGCTCTGGGGCCCCAACCTGCTCTGGTGTGTCCCTGGAAGTGCTGAGGGTCTTGGTTCTGAGCCTCGGGGTCGGGCTGAGCTCGGGAGCAGCTGTTTCCAGTTCTCTCTTGGCTCGGGGAGTGCTGGAAGATGAAGTGTTTGGTGACTGGGGCGGGAGCCCTGCGGGGTCCTTGTCCCTCTTCCATCTCTGGGCCGGGGTAGGAAGTTGCTGAATGTGCCACTCTCTGGGGGGTCGGTGATGTGCTCCCTGATTCTCCCACTGTGTTTGATACCCATTTTATAGGAATAGCCACACGTTTGATCTGGTGTGGGCAAAGAAGGGAATCGGCCTCTTTGACAGCAGTGAAACCGTCCCAGCACCGGAGCAGGATGGAGGCGGCAGGATTTTGCTGTTTGTTGCTGCATAATCCAATTTACATTCTTTTTGGCTACACTGCTGGCACGTCACCCAGTACAAAAAGGGACACCCTTTAATGTAAAGTTCTTTTTTTATTGTATATGAAGTAGAGATACAGACACATTAATAAGACTAATTTCTTTTTGTTTTTAAACCAAAAGAGTCTAAAAGAAAGTTGGGGTTTTTTCAGATGCACTAAAATGGACTTTTCCTCCAGTAACTGCTAACCATAAAAGGCAGAATTCAAAGGACTTCCACTTTTTATTTCTGTTTAATTTTGAGCATGTACAAGGCTGTGTAGGACCCCGTTTCTCTGTATATACTATTCCAGTTCCAAATAACCCGTGTAGAAAGCGCACTGTGCTGCCCTCTCTTCCTTGATCTTCAGCTGTGTCGCTGCTTCCTGGGGGTGGGGGTGGGTCTGAGACAGGAGGAGAAGCTGTTGAAATGAGGGCCGTGAATTTAGTTTGTTTGCTGTTATGTTTGGTTTGGTTTTGTATGGGTTTTTTTATCAATTGGGCAGCTCCCTTTTCCACAAGCCTTTGTGACTGTAGAACTATTGTAGAAAAAAAAAGTTCTTTTCTATATATAAAAAGAAATTATCCAACGCAGTAATATTGGTACCTACCATTTTTTCACTTCTGTTTAAAAAAAAAAATGTATTTTTAGCAAGATAACTTGGGTAATCTTCTAAAAGAAATTAAAAAAAAAATCTCACAGTTAGTGACTTTGATGCCTTTTAAAAATAAGAGCTTTTTCATTTCATTCCATCTTTAAAATTTTTTATCTTTGTTGTAGAATATTAAAAACTATTTTAAGAAAGATAAAATTCTCTTTAAAGAGATCTCTAGAGTGTGTGAATAGGAGCTCCAGATGCCTCTAAAAGCCGCATGTACAAATGAAGCTGAGTCTATTCCTGTCTGTTTATATTTGCTTTTCCTGTTTTGTAACCTCTTTGTACTTTGTTCATGGTGACTTGTAAGCTAAGGGGAAGGGGGTGCCTCGATGCCTTTGTAATTCTCCATGTCATACGCTCCTGGCTGGATGGTCTCCCTTCCTCTCCTTGTATGTAATATCACTTTTTTTTCCCCTTTCTAGCAAGTACTTTCAAAAGAACTCTGTACATTTTAACATAAAAAATAAATTATGTTGAGCCATTTTGGATGTCAGTTGTGGGTGTGGATTTCTTTCCTTCCCTGTGAGTGGGGAACGCTGTCCCTGGTCCCTGGCCCTGGGAACACGATTCCCTCTCGGCCTTTTCACCTGGGAGGGAGGTGACACTGGGAATTCACCCCCGAGATCTGTGTCAGCCAGAGCAGCCCCAGCACCCACGGGCACCTCCCAAAGGCTTTGCCACAGAGGGGCCCTCACGAGGGTCCTGAGAAAGCAGAACTGTTTATAAACCCCATTATTTATCAGACAGGCTGCTCTGTTTACTGCTTGTTGGTTAAAAAATGACAACAAACAAAACCCCACCCCCTGCTCGTGGGGGATGATTAATCCACCCCTAGAGAGGGACTGAACAGGGGAAAGGGATTTGGTTTGTTGGGGGTTTGTTTGTTTGTTTGGGGTTTTTTTTGAGAGACTTGCCAGTTGCAATCTGGCTGTCCTGAAGTGCTTTGGTACCTGAGAGCAGGGTGTGAGCAGCTCTGCTGCAGGCTCTGCTCGTGCTGGGGCCAGGGGAGAGCTGCTCTGTTCAGCACTGCCACCTTTGCTCTAAATTAGTTGGTGGGGGGACCAAAATGTCTGTTGGCAGCTCTCAACACGCAGGGAAGAGTTGGAATGCAACCCACAGCAACAAACAACTGCCTGGGAGCCTGGAGTGGTGGTTCTTGAGAGGGACTGACTGGAAGGAGAGTGATCTCGGAGGGTTCCGTGATTTCTGAAGGCTCATCAGTGAGATAATTCAGGAAAAACTAAAAAGCAGAGAATATTCTTAATTAGACTCCCAGCTCGGGGAAAGAGCTCCTTGCTGAGATCCCTCCGAGCTCTGCAGTAGCAGAGGAATGCAGATTGACTGAGGCACACCAAGTTTACAGCAGCTGAGGTGAGGCCTGCAGCATCTTTTATCTTCACAGCTTGTCAGCCAGAATAATTTACCTAAAAATAGCTGCCTGAAGTTGAGCTTTGAATGTAAAATCCTTTTGCCCCGAATACAGAGAATCTCAGCAACTTCACCAAACATTGATTTTCACCCAGAGCGAGGCAGGACTCCAGCTACATGCTTAATCTCTTGAAACAGCTGCAGTGCCTTGCAGAGAGAATCAGGAATTTGTTCCTGTGCTTCCTTCCTTACGGGAGGTTCTGTGCTGTTGGACAGCTCTGTGTGTGGAACTGGCACATAATGACCTTGTTCATGTTGTGTGATAATTTTCACAAAGATTCATTCCCCTGTCAGTATCTGTTTGTTCTCCCTTGCCAAATACTTTACCCTGTGAACTCTTTAGACAGGGACTCTGTTGTTGGTGTGTTTGTCATTTGTCACGTGGCAGAATCTCAGTCTATGATTGAGATAACAGAGAGTTATCATAGCACAAATAATCTGTTTTCAAGGGAAAAGCGATAAACATGGTGTTCTGTGCCAAAAAATTAAATAAGGCTCTTGAAAATTCCTTTTCTATTCACATGTTGGCTAATAGATGCCTGTGGTACCTTCCAGCTATAGGAGAAAGTCTGTTTACTGAAATATTCATCCTCTGTTTTCCCATTTTAACCAATAGGAACAAGCAGCAACAGGATATGACACGTCTACAGTTCTGGATATTTCCCAAACAATTTCTCCAAAGAAGATAAAAAAAAGACACGGTGAGTTAAGTGAAACCACAAAGTCCATTTCCCACTTGTCCTGTCCTGAGTCCTTACTGGAACAGCAGGAATGGTGAAGACAAAGAGCTTTGCTTTGTGTGCAGCAGATCTCTGGGGTCCCTCTCTGCCAACCATTCCCCTGCAGCACAGAGGGTACCAGTCACAGCCCAAATGCTTCCTGACCCAGCACACCCTCAGTGTCAGCCCCAGCTCAGAACAGCCTCACGTGTGTGGCAGAGGTACCTCATTGCAGCTGAGTGGACTTTTAAATCAGACTGTCAAAATTCAGGACAGATGTTTCTAAAACCACCACCACTGACACCAGAGGCCACTCAGGAGGCAGCACGTGCTGCTGCCCTGTCAGAGAGCTCAGCATCTCTCCAAAGGCTGCCAGCCAGGGAGGCCAAAGCCCCGAATTCAATAGGGGTGAAATTCCCCCTGGAATCCTGGGGGAAAGGAAAAAGGGTGTCACATGGGAAGAACTGAACTGTTACTGGACAGCAGATTTCCTGAGCCAGGGCTTCAGTCAGCCCTGCTGGGAGGAGCTGGAGCTGTTCTCCAGGGGGCAGGTTCAAGTTGCTGTGTGTTCCCTCCTGATAAAAATCTCCTGCAGTCTGAAGTAGGCGAGGCTGCAGCTGCTTTCGGAGTGTCCTTGTCCTCCTTTGCTTTGTGTTGGTGAACATGCTCCTGAGAGCAAAGAGAATCGCAGGGGTTGGTCCCCAGAAGGTGATCAGAGCTGGCTGGGGATGTACAGCAAGGAGCAGCAGGTGATGGCTGGGGACAAAGGAAAGCACTGAACGAAACAGTGTCTTTAGAGGCCATGGCAGACACCCTTGATCATCTCTCTGTCTGTCCAGCTGTGAGACAGGCACTTTGATCTGCTTGGAAACCTGATCCTTGTCCTCAAGAACCTTCATCACAAATTCTGCACAGGGCCCAGTGAGTCCAAGCAGTAAATGTTGGTGCAGTAGGAAGGTAAAAAGGGAATTGTGATGTTATGGGGTAGCAGTGTTTGGAAGCTCTGACAGCACATGTACAGCTGCACATAACAGGGGCTGAAGAATACAATATTGCTCTGGGTAAGGTGATAAGGAAAATGAGTTTAAACAGGGAAACATTTCCAGCCCTAGAAAAGCACAAATGTCTCAGCTGCACTGGTAAAAGTGATTCATCTGCTCAAGTGCTCCCTCCTTTTCTGGCAATGGCAGATGATGCTTTTGGTGCCTTTCAGGCTGTACCTAAAGGGCATTAGATCAATAATCCCTCTGATTTACAGATGGAGTCTGAACCTGGGGCTCTCTGGAGTCTTGCTCCCTACTCCTCTGTTCTGCTCTGTGGGCAGGCAGGCACTGGTGGTATTTTGCAATTCAAGCAGAAACACACAGGGCAGCAGGGAGAGGGGGTTTGTATCAATGACATGGCCAGGAACAGCACTTTGAAAAGTTCTCTGCCTGAGTATATCCAGGCTCCAAGAATGGCTACTCAACTAGTTACTGGAGTCTGCACTTGCAGAGCAGCCTTCCCACGGGGTGAGGCCTGTTTTGGCTTGGCAGCTGATTACACACGTGGTGATGAGATCTGCACCTCCTCTGGAAAGTGTCTCCCTCACGGTCACTCAGAGCACTTGCATTTATACCTCTGAGTTCTCCTGAGCTCTTCTGAGTTCTGAGCTGTGATGTTACCTTGTAATAGTATGTCCCAGGCCTGTTCTGTGATTAATAACTTCTTTCTGAGTTGGCTTTTACGTCTCTACCCTCTGAGTTCATTAAATGTCCCTATTCCCTAATGCTGCTACTTTTTTCCCCAGCCCTTTGTTTGGAGCTTCTGGTGACACTGCCTAAAGCTGCCTGGGGAAGAGAACCAGACAACTGAGGTCCCACATGTCCCCCCTCACACGTTTCTCTCAGTGTGGAGAAAGAAGGAATGCAGTGCCTGCTGCACGAGCCAGCAAATAGGTTAGCAGGTTAAAAGCAGCAGTGGCAAAAGGAAAAGCTTCCCAAGGGACTCCTGGGCTCGACAACCTGGTGGAGGTGCCCCGAGCTGGTGGCAGTGGCTGCCCTGCTCCTGTTTCCCAGAGCAAACTTAGGAAATTCTCTTTGTGGCAGCCAAGTCTCCCCAGAGCCAGGCAGGGTCCCTGCACAGCCTGACCCCCTCAGCTCCTCACCCAGCCCTGCCGGGGTCTCTGTGGCTCCTGCCCTGAGCTCTGGCTCCGAAGGAGTTAAGAGGTGGGCTCTAGGCTTGAGTGTGTTATTTATCCACGTGGGTACAATACACAAAACTAAAGCTGTGCTTGGAAACACGCTGTAAGATTCTATGATTTCCTAGTCTTCTTCATGTTCTGTTAGGATCTTCTCTATATCCTCAGTTGTCATATCCTTTAAAAACTGCAGCCCAGTCTTTTTTCCTGATTTTGGCATCTGCTTTGGTCTGTGGGGAAGTAACAGAATTGGAGGAACTTCAAAGGGAAAAGAAACAAAGGGAAGAGAAATGCAAGAAAACTTACTCAGGCAGAAAAGTGACCTATAGTGTCTGTACAATCAAGTCTACATCTCAGCTTCTTGCCAGCCTAGAGAACCTGAGTGTCAAGTAGTTGCTGAGAAGTTGACATTAATCCCTGTTTGGCCATCTTTTAACACAAAAGGGACCATCAGGGCCTGGAATGGGGGAAATGGTCACAGGAAAGGGCAGCGTGTGCAGAGCCTCCCCCTGTGCAGACAGTTTGCCCGGGGCTTTGCCCGTGGGTTTGCACCCAGGCAGTGGATTTTCTGAGGGACAAGAACTGAGCTGGTAAAGGCAGGGCTGCTCTCAAGTGCCTGCACCTGCTTTGCTCAGGTGATGGTGTGGTCACCACAAAGAGCCCACCCCCCTTTTATATTATCCTGCCCCCCCCACACTGGTACCATGTGCAGGAACCAAAGTGACTCCTCCAGGCCTGGCCCCTGCGTTCCCACACGGAATCGTTGGTGCTTTTGGAAGGCAGCTGCAGGTGAAGTGCAGGGCTGTGTGTGGTGAAGGGGTCCTGACCTCCCTGGGCATCTTGCCTGGGTGTCCTCAGAGAGGACCTGAGCTCTGGGGATGCCAGGGTGGGCAGGAGCTGCTGGATCGGGTTAATTTGCTGCTGCTGTGTAAACGAGCAGACTGAGCCCTTGGTTTGTGTCTCCTGTTCACAGCTGAGATCCCTCCCCTCGCTGCTCACGGAGATGAGAGGAGGAAAGGATGCTGCTGAGCTGCACTTTGCTCCAGTACTTGGCACATCCTTTGCAGAACAGGCTGTTTGCTGAGCAGAGATGCTGCAGCCATTCCCTCCTGCTCCCCTGGAAAGGAGACGGAACCGGGGAGTGAGTGAGTGATGCGGCCGCTGCACAGAGCCTGGCTGGGAGGAGGGAAGCTGGAGAGCCTGGAATATGTGCCTGCCTCAGCAGCACTGCAGTGGTGAAGCCCCTGACTGACTACGTGCAGGTTCCTGTTCTTCAGGCATTGCTACAGAGAACTCGGGAGTCGGATGAGATGCATCGGCCTCCTTTTTCACTGCTTCTCTATTGTCATCGTGCACTAATTGCTGGGAGTTATTTTCCTTCCTGTGGCTGCCTGCCTGCATCTCTTCTCATACTGCAGGAGAAACGGTGAGCACAGCAGCAGCCCAGTGTCCTGTCCCACAAGAACGCTCCTGCAGGATGTGCCAGCGCAGTCAGGGGCTGCTGCAATGGTGCGTGGGATCTCGCAAACAGCTGGATTTGGGATTATTAATGCTTTATAAAGGTGTCCCAGACTCCATCTAGCAACTAGCTGGAGACATTGGCTGCCCTTTGGGGCTTGCTGACTGCTTTTGATTTTCCTCTCATTACTGGTTTCACACTCATCTGGGTCGGCGGCGTTTGCGCGAGGGGAAGGGACTTCCCTGGCCAGGGGGATTTTGCTGCGTGGAAAGTGCAGGTGTGAGCTCTGGAGGGGACTGCAGTCTGACCAGCCATGGCTCAAGCAGCTAAGCAGCTGAAGAAAATCAAAGATATCGAGGCTCAGGCTCTGCAGGAGCAGAAGGAGAAGGAGGAATCCAACCGCAAGCGCAGGAACCGCTCCCGGGACCGGAAGAAAAAGGTCAGTGGTGCTGGGAGAGCAAACCCAGGTCCAGGTCCTGTGGTCTGGCACTGAGTGGTGTTTGTGGTGGGGGCAGAGGGGGCAATGACGGAGGGGCAGCCTGGTCCCTGTGTGAACCTGTGTGCAGCCAGCACAGGAAACAGTCTGCCAAAGAGAGGACAACTTTCAGGAGCAGGATCTGCTGTTTACCCCGACATCTTAGGGAGGAGGGCTGCAAAAAAGTCTGGGGAAGGGAAGTGAGGGGTTTATCAAGGCAGCTCAAGAAGTTCGTTCAGACCAGTGACAGACTGGATCTCTAAAATAAAATTGCTGATTCCTGGCTTCCTGCAGCTTCCCAGAGTTGCTCTTTGTGTTCAGAGCAAAGGGCCAAGAGGCCCCCACTCCTTTTCTCTAGTGAAGGAGCAGTTTTGGTGTCTACTCCATCTGCTGCTTGATCTCCACCAGAACACTGAGATCAGGGGACAGCAGGAGCAGACAGAGCAGGCATGTTTGTGCAGGGACTGTGAGCTCTGCTGCTGCTGAGGGCAGGCTGGATTTGTGCATGGGACACGGGTCGTCCTTCCCAGCAAAGGCACATCCCTTGCTGGCAGCAGATGGGGGGGATCAGGGATCGGAGGTGTCTGTCCCCTCTGCTGACACCCACATGCTGGAGCCTGGGGTCTGCTGGCTCTTCTGAGCTGTAGTTCCTCTCTGGAAAGTCACTGCCAGCTTTTTCTTGCCACCAGCTTCCTGCAGGAGCAGGTGTGTTGGTAAAATAGCTTTGGTCCCCCTTGAAGACCTCTTGAACTGGATGCTCCTCTCCCAGCAGGGTCTGAGGGTGTTTGTGCTCTGCACCAATGCAGAGAGGCAGCGAGGAGAGAGGTGAGACCAAGGGTAGTCAAGGATATATCTGGCAGCAGGTTCTGATACAGGAATTCTTGGGTGGGCTCCTTCTCTGCCTTTAGCAAAAGACTTGGAGACTTCCAGGTGCCCCTCTGAGCAGGAGCCCCAGAGCAGAGCTCTGCTGTTGGAGAGTCCTGAGGAGAGCCCTGCTTTTCCTAAAGCTGGGCCAGGGCAGCCTGGGAGGGGTCTGTGTCAACAGAGCAGCTCCTCAGGGGGAGCTCAGTGGGCACATCAGGACAAATGTGGGGTCTGCAGGCAGCAGCTGGAAGTTGGGTGTGGGGATCAGGTGCCTCCTCCAGTGACAGGAGCTGCTCCCTCCCGGGGGTCCCTGCAGGGCCCCTTGTACTGGGAGCTGATGGAGCAGCTTCCCTCTCACATTGCCAGAGGACTGGAAAGGGGTTCTCCTGTGAAGAACCACCAAATCAGGACATTTTGCTGTTGGGTCAGCTCTCTTCTGTTCTCCCCTGCCCCCAGAGCCTCAGTGTCTCCAGTGGTGGTGTTTTCACTGCCCAGGTCTCCCTGGGGCAAGCAGGGGGCTGCCAGGACGTGTTGGAGCCCCATCCTGTGCTGCTGCAGCAGCTGTGGAGGGCTGGTGTGTGTCAGGGCAGGCTGCTGGTGCCCTGTGAGCCCAGCAGGACTCGTGTCGTGCCCGTGCCAAAGGCCCCTGCACTGGCCACTGGATGGACTGAGGGCACCAGGGTGTCCCTGGCTCCTCCTGCCCCTCTGGCAGTGCCTGCTGGCTGTGCCCTGCTCTGTGCACACACAGGGGCTCTCTGGGGCACAGGCTGCTCCTCTGCTCAGGGTTTGCACAGGGCAGGGGATCAGATCTTCAGTTCTGGCTGAGCCCACCAAGTATTGCTGCAAAGGAAGTTGTTAGCAGAGGTGTGACCCGTGATCCAGGGAAGTCCCAGCATGACTCAAGGCAGTGGAGATGGCCAGAGGGAAGGAGATGACGGCCCCAGAACAAGTTTCTTCTCGTCTCATGCCATGTGAGCTCCTGCTGTGAGCTGTTATGTGCTGGGCTCTGTATCCTTTAGCATTTCCTGGCATTTTTGTGTGGTTGTGTGTGTCCCATGAACTGCACAGTTGAATCCTTCAAGAACCTTGTGTTCTGTGACACCTGGAGGCAGTGAGTTCTGTTATTAAATGCTGTGTTCCCCAAAACCCTTCTCCTTGGACCATGATCATATTTGTTGCTCTTCAGTTTCCATGGCAATTTCTTGGGTTTTGTGTTAAGTGCACGTAATGAGATTGACCTTGTACTGTCCATTTTCGTGTTCTGTGCCTCTTGTTTGTCTCTTGGCACAGGGACAGTCCAGGTGTGTGACCCTGTCACTCCTCCAGTATCCCCTGCACCCAGCCTTTGGAATTCAGGTGATGAGAGCTGATGTTCTGTTTGACAGGGGCTGCACGAAGGGTTTAAGGAACAGGATCTTGTCACTCCCCTGTGCTCTCTGTCCAGCCCAGGCATACTTGACCCCAGAGAGCAAGTGTTCAATAGTCGTGCCTGTTCCCACACTTGGTGCAAGTCCTGAACTGTGAGGACTTACCAGGGCTGTGGCAAAATGTGCTGGTGAGTTCTCGGGGTGCCCTGCAGACTGGCAAAGGAGA
Organism: Corapipo altera; assembly: GCF_003945725.1. Taxonomy (NCBI): domain Eukaryota; kingdom Metazoa; phylum Chordata; class Aves; order Passeriformes; family Pipridae; genus Corapipo; species Corapipo altera. The sequence continues at coordinate 1,057,279 of NW_020885001.1, read as the reverse complement.
GTGTGGACTAGCAGGAGTTCACTGCCCTTAGAGAATGTGCCAAGCACCCTCTGGGTTGGCTCCTTCCTGTTCCTGCTGCAGGATCCCAGCTTCAAATCTCTGTGCATTTTGCTTGGATGGGCAGCTCACAGGGGGCCAGAGCCACTCTGTCCCTGCTGCTGGGCTGCTCGTGGAGTCTCTGATGTGGCCACAGCTGCACTGACAGGGAAGTGGTGATGGGCAGACCAATATCTGTGCTCTGGATGCAGCTCTTTATCCCTTCTCTGCGGTTTTGAGAGGCAATGATGGTCAGGAACACTTTCTTCCTTCCCCTGCAGTTGTGGTCAGGCTCCCTCAGCAGGAAGCCCTCACGGGGCAGTCACACAGAGCACTTCAAAGACACATCCCTGCCTTTGCCAGGGTCATGGGCAGCAGCACAACCCACTGGGGAATGGGAGGTTGTGACTCTGTTCCTGTAACTTGTTGTGTGAACAGTTACTGAGTCCTTCTTGAGTTGCACAGGACTTGTTGTTGTGGTTGTGTGTTAAAGACAGAAAATGGACCGAATCTCTTTCCAGGAACTCTGGAAGCACTGGCAGAGCTCACCAAATGGGTGGTTAGAAAGGGCCAAAGTGCCCAACTCCCAAATTGGGGCCCAGAGCACTTGGGCCCTTTTATCTCAAACATAAACCTACAAGCACCTTGCAGCTGTGCCACCATGACTGGTGGCTGGTGGCATTGCAGCCTGACAGGCTTTGAGAGTAATAAATCAAATTAATACTTTTATGAAAATCTTTCTTCCTATTGAAGTATCCTTATTCTGGTACTAAATTCAGCCGTGTGTATTCAGCCATGTATTCAGCAGACACCTTCACCTGCCTCTCTACAAAGAGGCAGATTCCAGCTGTGCTTCTCACTGGCCATGCAGGATTCATGGAGCAGGAGGCTGGAACCCCTGAAATGTCTATGACAAGGGTGCCACACAGCAAACAGCAAGAGGACTTCAACAGCAGCAGTGCCAATGATCCCCAAAGAACTCCCCATGTGCACATGTGAGAGCACAGGCAGTCTGTCTGCAGCACAACTGGAGCCATGGTATTAAATAAAAATCTGACCAAAAGCTCAAAAGGAAATTCCTGTGATGATTGCTATCAGTGTTCAAATGGTAAATTATCAGTATGAAAGATGTGATGTATCTGCTTGGTACATTCAGAGTAAATTTTTCTTGGACATGTAAAGAACAGAGGAACTGCCTGAGTTTACCACTTTTTTTTTTAATTTCTTTTTTTTGATGGGGGGGAGGAACAAACTGCTTTTCTCTAGCCACTCCTCTCTAGTTTCTTTCTCTTGCAGCTGTTCAAGGGTAATTCAGTCACTTGTTATGGGTTTGTAGAGCATCTCACACAATGCAGTGTTAAGTAGTAAAAGAAAGTGATTCCTAATAAGAAACCTCTGCATAAAATTCCTTGGCTTTTTCTAGTTGATGTTTTCCTGGAAACAGCACAGAGAGCAGCCTGAGGGTCCCTGGCTCTCCACAGCACAGGCTGGCACCCATCCTCAGTGCAGCACTGCTTCTGCAGCAGGAAATGTGTGGTGCTCGCTGTTAGACACAGAAATACAGCCTGGCAGGAGAGGCTGGGAGGGTTCTTCGGAGCAGAGACAAGAAATTAATGAGAGAGGGTTTGAATTATGTGGGAAAGCAGGAGAGGTGTTTCTGCTTGGCAGGAGCTGTGGCAGAGACAGAGCTCTTCCGTGGGCTGGGGTGAAATGGTGGGAAAGAGCAAAGGGAGGACAGAGGAGCAAGTGACCCCTTTGTCCAGTCAGTCATGGATAAGGAATAAATGTGGGCCTTTGGCTGGCAACAACTGCCAGAAGAAACTCCAAGCTGAGGGGTGGGAGGTGAGCTGGGAGAGGGGCTGGGTCCTGGAAGGGCAGCACCGAGAGATTACAGTGACATGGAGGATGCTGATGAGAATGCTTTTACATGGGTGAATTTTGGCACCCTTAGGAAGCCAGGGAAATGTGGGAACTAGAACAAGTCAGAACAGTTTGGACCAACAGCCACAAACCCAATCAGACAGGGAAGCAATTGCAGATGATTCCTTAGTAGGACAGTCGAGCAGTCGCGTAGGGTGACCACGCTTGTGGTTGTTGTGTGACAAGAGAAAGAGGTCACTCACCGACTGTTCACTGATAGGGTGTATCAGGGTGGAACTTGGGTCTGGGCTTAGGATCCCTGAGATGTAAAATCCAGACACCTCTGTCAGAATTATGCAATGAACACATGAGAAACTGGGGTGAGAAATCGCTGCTGGAGCGCGGCCAAGGAGCAGCAGGGGCTGCTCTCCCTGCTCGCCTCATCCTCCCAAATGGCTGTCACTGTGCAGCAGCCTCAGCTGGCACTGCCTTCAGAGGGCTGCAGGGAAAAGAGGGATGCACAGAGGAGGGCAAAGGGTTTCAGCAGACCCAGCTGCAGGGGGTTCAGGACGGCCCATGATAAATGCACTTGTGAGCTCCACTGTGTCCTCCTCCCATGGGTGTTTGGCTGTACAGTCACTGGGCTGGGCTACCTGGGCTCTTGCAGTGGATCCTGCCAGAGATGTGACATGGCTGTCAGCCACCAGGGTCTTCACTGGCTGCTGGGAGCTGGGCTGGTGTCTCACCTGCAAGCTGGAGAAAGGACCTGCAGAGTCTCAGGGCACAAGAGCTGCTTTGTCTCCTTTCTCTGCCTGCTCCTAGAGCAGCAGCTCCTGCTGCAGCTTCTGTTCTCTCCTACTGCAGGTTTTGTTGGTTCTATCAGCCAAAACCCTACCTGCATCTCTGGTGTGGTTTAACACCAACCAGCAACTAAGTGCCCTTGCCAGAGCAGTGAGTGAGAAGTCAACCAGCTTGTGGTGTGGCACAGCAGTGAAGGGCCACGTGAGACCAGCACTAGGTGAGGCCAGGAGGACACCCGATGCTCCAGCTGTGCTCCAGCTGTTGCAGCAGCTCCTTGCAGCCAGGATTAGGTGTTTGTACTCCAGAGCTCTCTGTCAGAGGCACTTTTTCTGCAAAGGAATGGGTATCTTCTTCCTGGAACATGATGCTGCTGCGCAGTGGCAGGGAGAAGGGGCATGGGAGGGATATCAGGACAGCCAAGGCCTTTGGGACTGGATGGAGCCCCAGCTTTTAGCTGAATATAACCAGAGGGACAGTATAGACAAAGAATTGAACTATAACTGGTAATGAACCCAATTGTCAGCTGTGACCTAGACTGTCAAAATTATTTTGCAAATCAAAGGGTCATCTCACATCTTCCTCTGGGTTGTTTGTGTGCCAGGTTCAAAGCAACAGTAGTGTTGAATCTTTCCTGCTGTAAATGTCCAGTGTGTAAAGCTGGTAAGGTGCTTTGTACACAGAACTGCTGGCAGAGTGGGGCAGAGCATGAGCTGCCTTAGGAGATTGGAGCACAGAGGGACGGAGCAATTGGGGAGGATTTGCTCCTCCACCTCTGCCCAGCATTCCAGCCTGGAACTGCTCTGTGTGCCAGCAAGGTAACTGTGACCCTCCAAGCTCTGTCAAGGTTGTTGGGGAAGTGAGTCCCACTGGGGTGTGGGGAGGATTACGTCAGCTGGCTGCACTGTCAGGAGACTCAGACCTCTGATTCATAGAAGCTTAATAAATATTTAGTTCTTGCTTTAGGCTGGTTGGGAAGCAGAGGGACTGTGTGGGACTGTGTTTTCCTCTGATGCTGCTTGTCTGACCTGCCACTGGAGTCCTGCAGGAAGGGAAATGCTGTCAGGATTCCAAGCAGGATCCCTGCGGCACCTCTCGGCTTCCGTGGCCTGGGAGGGACATTGTCCTCTTCAGCCACTACAGCTTCTCCATCTCCTTCTCTCCCTGTGTCTCTCTGGAAAGGAGTCAGCAGGAAGAGGCTGTTTCAAACTGACTTGTGGCTAAACTCTGGGCAGTCTCACTTACCACTGCTCCCCACAGCCCTCGAGTGTTTTCCTGTCGAGCCCCGCAGCACACGCTGGTTTGAACGGGAGCAGCTCTGCCCCCAGCACGTGTGTTTTCCTTCCAGTGCTGGCATCGTGTCTGGGGGAGGGATGGCAGAGGACAGTGCACAGCATGTCTGTGTGCAGGACGAAAGAGGCAACGCTGATCTCAGTGTTCCTGCACAGTGGGGATGTTACAGGAGTTCCTGGCTGAGCACAGGGCATCGCAGGGGATGTGGACCAAGAGCCCTCTTGAGTGACCCAATTAGGAAAATCAGAATATTTATATGGTAGCAGGTCCTCTCTGGTGTTTACCTATTTCTTCTTTCACTGTCTGCCTTGCCCTTTGCAGAATGTGGTGCCAAGAGAGCCTGGTCTCTGAGATAACATGAGCTAATACATATTGACCTGTGTTTGACTTGACAAGTCCATCCTTTCCCCACTAAATAGTTGTCCACAAATACTAAAGGCAGTTGTAGCTGAAGAACAGCTTGGCTAGAAGGGCATTTCAGAGCAGTGCCTGTGTGTTTTCCTGACGTTCCCAGGCAGGAGGGAGATGCAGCACCGTGGTGGGGTGGGGTGAAGAGGCATCTGGATGTGAGGGAGGTTGGGCAGGAGCAGAATCTGCTGCTGCAGGGACTCACTGGCAGGAGGAAGCACTGGGGGGATGTTGGTGCTGTTCTGCACTGCTGCTCTACAGGCTCTTAAATTATTCAGGTCATAACAGCATCTGTATGTGGCTGGGGAGCCCAGTGGTTAAGGAGGTGCTGGAATGAGGTGAAAGCTCGTAGCACTCAGAAATGTGTCTCAGTTCTTCCAGGCTGGGCTCTATCCTCGCAGCAGGGCCCTGGCTGAGCTCAGGGACCAGCCCTGCCTGGAACAAGTGCTCTCAGGAGGGTGAGCACAAAGGACTCTGTGGAAGTCCTGCCCTTGGCAGCCTGAGGGGCTCAGGTTACACTGTGGGAAGACATACAGGCAGTGTGGTGAAGCTGAGGTGCAGCAAGCTGGATCTAAGCTCAAAGGAAAGCAGCTTTACAGAGTGCTAAAATTAGAAGTTTAGTCTGAATTATGCTAATTTGTTTTAATTGTCTAAGTGTGTCAAGGTTCTTCAGAAATACACCCTCTCTGTGGTGGTCTGGAAAGGTGTGGCATAACCAGGGCTGTGATGGGAGGATGGGCCAAGGATGGTGGAGATTTCTGGGTTCCCTGCCCTACTTACATCTCCCTCACAGTCCTCACCTCCAGCTCTCAAAATGCCACGGGGGTAGATTCTGAAAGTGTTAGCTCTGGGCTGAACAGACCAGCTTGCTAAAACCTTCAGTGAGCAGAGGGAAGCTTCCTGGGTGCAGGGAAGTTCCTGACACCTTCTCTCTCTAAGGGCACTTACCAGCACAGCAGAGCCATCTGAAAATTCACATTTTCTTTCACAGCTGATTATGTCATGTTTTGAACCTCAACTCTGCAAACAGCAGCAAAAATTCAAGCTCCCTTCCTATTTGCAAATGAAATTTTGCTGACTGGGTGAAACGTTAAGCCAGAGCCATACATTTTGTGTGGAGGGGTTGCAAGTGTAGGGGACTATGTTAAATCTATGCCTCCAAAATGCTGCAGCCTCAGTGAAAAATCTCCAGCAGAGACAAAGCAGCAGGTATTCACCCAAGTGCCTTGGGAGGCGGAAGGAGAGAACGCAGCAGCAGGAGAGCATTTAGAAAACAGACGAGGTTTCTATATTTATCCAGAGATGAGGAAGGAAGGAGAGAGTGTGTGTGTGTCCAGGCCACTGGGAAGACTCCTGTCTAATCCAAAAGGTACTGCAGCAAGACAGCAAGCAGAAATGAAGGCTGTGGTCCTTCACTGCGCTGTGGTGATGGGATTTTTCAGGGCTTGTAGGGTGCATTCGTGGACCTGTGTTGGACCTTCCCAATGGGAAATGCAGAGAACAGCATTCTGAAACCCTTTGCAGAATATAACCTTCTAGGTTCTCACACTGTAAATGATTTCCATGGGTTTGGTTATTGGAGTAGTGTGTCCTTAAATGAGATACTAAAACTCAGTGATTCAGTGTTCTTGGCTTTTGAATATCTGTGTGGAGTGTCTCTTATTTTGGAGTGTTTTTTTGTTTTCCCCTCTCCGTTTTCCTCGTGGTGGATGAAAGTCCTCTGGCTGGCAGTGGGAACAGGGAGTGGAGTGCAGGGGGTGGGTGTTGTGCCAGAGAGTTCTGAGAAAAGTAAATCTTACCCAACTGGCTTTTGGTGTTAGACTTGCTTTTACTGGAGTGGGGAGTGTTACAGTTCTTCCCCTCTTTAATACTGAAACAGGAGTGGCATCTGTGGCACTCTGTCCTTGGCACGGGGGGGGGGGTTCAGCTCTAGGAGGTGCCTGCCTGGGATCAGTATTTGGCCCGCAGGCTGTAATTTTCTAGGCTTTTTTCATTCTTCAGCTCTTTTCCTGGCAGAACCATCTCGGCTCACAGTGACAGTAGGTTTGGTCCAAGCAGGAATTGCTCAGTGGAGCATGGTGTGGCAGCTCCCTTCACACGCAGCTTGGCAGTGCCACTGCCTCACGCCCACAGCGTGCCCCCGTTGGGGAGCAGCACGATGGGCACCACCCTGAGCCCCTCCCTGGGAGGGCTGGGGAGAAATGCTCCCTGTCAGCCTGCTGCCAAATGGCTGTGGAGCTGAGGCTGCAGTAAGAGGAGCTGCAGTGTCACAGGGCACAAGTATAAAATATCTGCTGCCCATCAGTTCTGTATCAGCAAAACTCCTTCTCAGAACTTGTGCACTCGTCCCTGCCAGTGGGGGGATGTGCTTCTTGGACTTGCCAGGGAAGTCCTCCAAGCCCAGCAGCAGCTCAGTGAGGCACAGAGAAAACACCCTTTCCATCCAAAATGTGAGGCAGCAGCATTCCCTGTGTCCTGACAACATTTCACAGGGATCAGCAGCACTTGCCTATGGGGCCTTTCAGCACAGTCTGTAGTAGGAAACTGCTTCAGGATTCTCTGTTTGATACTGTAAAGGAAATTCTGTCAGAAGTCTGGCATAAAACCCCCTCAGATCTTTCTCTCTGCCCCCACACTTCAGAGCATCTCGTCTTGTACTGAAACCCCCTGCCCTGGTTGGGGGAGGCAGGTGGGTGCAGGGTCAGGTGGATGCAGGGTCAGGTGGATGCAGGGTCAGGTGGGTGCAGGGTCAGGTGGGTGCAGGGTCAGTGCCCAGCATTTCCTGGCACTGACAGCGCCGTGTTTTAGCAAAGCCTCAGAGAATCCCAGTGCTGAGTGTTACAGGAGTGTTCATTTTTTTAAGGTAAGCAATTATTCAGTGCTGAGGTCGGAGGTGTCCTTGCCATGCAGGGCATCTCTGTGTGCTGCTGGAGAGGTGATCAGGCAGCAGCTCCTCCTGTGGTTGGCACAACCTGTGTTCATGTGGAATGACTTCCCCTCCTCTGTGATGCAGTGGACGATGGGGACAGTGTTGTGCTGCATCTTCCTGGGCTCTGCTGGCTCTTCTGGCTGCTCTTCTGACTGCTCAGCTCCCAGCATGGATAACATGGAGTAACACCATCTTATTTCTGAATCGTTGGGGGGAAGGGGGATTTTTTATTAATAACCCAAATTACCCCGTGAAGCAGCAGCTTGTCTGATGTTAAATATTAAACTCCATTAAGTGGGTGAGCTGGGGCACAGAGGCAGCAGTGTGCTGGCAGTGCTGGGCTGGGGAGGAGATGAAGCAGTGCTGGCCAGCACCAATCCTTGCTCCTCGGAGAGCCTCCCCTCTCCAGGGCAGTCAGGTGCTCCTCCACTCAGCTCCCCAGCCTCCGACGGCGTTTTGCACGCTTTAAACATTTTGCACGCTTCGAGCAGATCCCAACATCAAAGGCTGGTGGATCCTGGCTCTGGCGTTACCATGGCAACAGCAGCTGAGAGGATTTGGATGTTTCTGGGGTAGGATTGTGCTGCTCGGGGTGCTGGGCAGAGTGGGGCTGCTCTTTGCACCTCGGTGCCACCGAGGGCATCGTGCTGTGTGAGGGGTGGTCTGGACACACTCTGTGGGGCAGAACTCTGCACCCCAGCTGCTCACTTCAGCTGCCTCCAGCCTGGGAGAGGAGCAGGAGGGAGCCCTTCCCGTGCTGCGCCACACGTGGAAGTAGGTCAGCTGAATTACACCCTTGGAAATGCTCGTTTCTCTTCCCTGGCTCTCCAGGGAGCCAAGCAGCGAGTCCTGCTTCAAGCACTGGCTCTGTAGGAATCCAACACTGCTTTGGTGAGCCTGCCCTCAGGATCTTGGCCTCAGGTGCTTCTTCCATCCTCCTGCAGCTCCACATGTGCTGGACACAGTGGATTTCCAGGAGTGGGCATAAAGCTGAGCTTTTTACACTGTGCAAATGTGCTCCTGGTCTGGCTGGGCAGCATGTCAAGGGCTGCTGTGGGCCGTCCCTGGGACTCTGTCAGGCTGTGTGTCCTGGGCAAAATGCCCCATCCTCCCCCTTGTGGTCTGTGAAATGGCCCCTGGGAATTCACTGCTGTTCTGTGAACATTTCTCTTTTGGGTGACCCCAACATCTCTGGCCAGTGTCTGCTGAGGGGACAGGCACATGTGGGACTTGTTTGGATGTGCACACAGCAGATGTCCTTTGGGGGCTCTGGAGATGGGCATTGGGACAGCTGGGAGATGTGCTGAAGGAAATCAGGTAATTCTGAGTGCCCTCGTGCTGTCACAGCAATAAACAACCCTCAGACTTGTGCTCTCAGTGCTCTTGGCCACTGCAGACTGAAGGAGGAAATATTTTGTCAGACTGCCTGAACAGAGCAAGAAGATCTTGGTGGACACTGTGGTATTTAGGGACAGTGCAGACCTCAGGGTGGCTGAGAATGAAGGTCCACTGAAAGTGTGGGATGAGAGCTGAGTTCTTGCTCTCTGGCTCGATGTTCAGCAGCAGAGCAGGTTTCTTTTGAAGAGGAGCAGAGTGCAGCCTCCCAGGTGGGGACTGTGCCTTCATCTGCTCTCTCAGGAGGTCGGTCTGTGCTGCCTCCAGGCAGGCACTGCAGCCAAGTGCTGGAAATCTCTTGGTCCTGAGATCCCCAAACAGGGGGAACAATTTCTGTGTCTCTCAGGGATCTGGAGCCTTGCAGTTACTGCAGGACCAGGGGATCCAACAGGATCAATAGCTGGGGTGGATTAACTGCAGCCTGGGCAGGGTCTTGTTACGTCTTTTAGTTTGGTACCTGCCTGAGTGAAAGCTGAAATCTGCACTGTGAGCAGTAATTAAGAAGTGATTTGCCCTTGGCCCATATTGTGGGCATAATGCCAAATTCCTTGTTCCTGGAACTGGGATTTTTCAGATTCAGGCTGAGCTAGGTGATGGTTTCTGGTCTCAGAACTGCCTGTTCTCTAAGAGGGGGACAAACAGTGGCTGTTAATCCTGTGGGTAAGATACCTTCTGGTTCCCTGGGTAGGAGAGCTGGAGTCAGAGGTTGCTGAACACATTTATCTGTGCAGATATCTTCTTTGCAGCCAGGACAGCACAGAACTAAGCCATAGCATAAACAGTGGGCCGTGAATATTCCCTTCCTTTGGGAACTCTGCAGCTCTTCCATGTCTTCACTCCAGAGGTCTGACTTTCTGAGTTTTCATGGTGAATAAATATGAATAAGATAAATCAGTGTGATGAAATTTTCAGTTGCGTTGCTTGGCTTGTCCAAACGATGAGCAAAAGGAACACCTGCTAAGTCATGGCATAAGATGCCAGAGAGGCACGTGCTGTGAATTTGTCTGTCTGCTCACTGTGTGCAGGGAGGGGCAAAGGGCTGCTGGAACGTCTTGGTTTGGGGCTCAGACTAATTCCTCTCCAGGAACTAAATGGTGGTTCTGCTGGCACAGGGCAGATGTCTCTTGGAGTGAGACAGCAGGCTGCTTCATCTTCAGAACCATGCCCTTGGAGGCAGCAGTGCACAGTTCAAGAAAAAAATCCTGAAGAACATCTACTCACTTTGTATTTCTGAATTTCCTTTGGGAATCTCACAGATTAAATAGTTCTGAACCGATAAATGACCATGAAATGGTTTCTTAGATCAGGGCTGTGACAGGAGGAGATTTCTTATGTCTATTAGCTGCTTCTGGGTGCCAGTTTTTAGACTGATTTGGGGAGAAGTACTTCTAAATTGGCTTCCTCACCTTTCCCCCCTCCTGACAATAAAGGACATGGAGAGGCAGCTCGGGAGAGAGCAAGGGCTGGAATATTTGTGTACAGCAAATCTTTGTCCCCCTCCCACCACATAACATTGCACAGCTCCTCCATGGACAGAGAGCTGAAGAGCAGGTGTGGGTGTGGACCCCTCACATAGTTCCTCTGGTGCTCCTGGCTGCTGATTCCAGCACTCAGGAGGCTGAGGATGAGCTGTCAGAGAGGTGAGGCACCAGCAGCATCCATGAGTCTCCTGTTGGATCACAGATCACTGTTCCAGGAGCCACAAACACCCCAGGGAAGTGAAGGCTCAGCTGTGTGGTGCTCTGGGAGCTGCGGGCTCTGAGCTGCAGCTCTATCCCAGCTCTGCAGAGCATCCTTGTCCCCTTATTTATGCATTTCTGGCTGCATCACCGCTGCTCTCCCGACAGGAGGAAGCAGCCTGACAGCACCACTGTTCCTCTGAGTACCTGCTGTTATCCATGGCTGGGCAGCACTGGCAGAATTGCTAAAGGTTTAAATTATTCAGCTTCTGTTGCTGACTCGGCTGTAAAACTCCCCTGAGGTTTCCTGAGGGAACAGTTTACTGGCCAGGCCCTGGCTGCTCCTGGAGCCCCAGCAGGTGACAGGAGCACAGCGAGTGCTTTCCTGGGTAAGCAGAAAGGGACATGCTGGAGTAAGGTGAACCCCTGTGTGCCCGTGTCCTTGCACCAGGAGGGGACTGCCAAGTGCTCAGGGAGCAGCAGTTCCCTTCAGTAACTGCAGCCCTGGACCCATCCCATCCTTTCCCAAGTGCTGAGTGCAGGAAGGGCTGCCCCTCCTTCCCCGAGCAAAGGCACAGAGCTGCCTCCAGATAGGAGAGCCCTCTGTTATTTCCTCTCCTGCAAGGTGTTTAAGGTTCTCTGCTGCACACACTTCCCTCCTCGCTCCCTGAAGGCAGAGGAAGAGCAGCTGAGGACAGACTGGCAGCAGCCAGCATGTCTCTGGTTACAGAGCCCAGGGAAGGAGCCTCACGTTCCTCCACAGCCACATCACCACCTCAGGAGCTTCTCCAAAGGTCAGGGGCAGGACTTCGGATCTTGAGAAAACAAAACTCTTTGCGGCTGAAGGAGTGGTTTCCTTCAGAGACCTCCTCTGCTCCTGAATTTCTGGCAGAGTTTCACTGCCCCCCTGGCAGCTGCTGCTGGAATTTGTTGTTTTTACCTCAGGTGTGAACCTGGAATGTGATGGCACTGAGGCACAAGGGACCTTGAGCCTTGTCTCAGGAGCCATCTCAGGATAGCAGAGGGAGAAATTATTTTTCCTGTGGGTGTGATAGATATTACAGCATCCAGAGGACAGCACTTAAGAGAGTGCTGGAACCCTGGCTCACAAAAATTCCCTGAAGCCCACAGGGGTGCCCCGTGGCAATTATTTGCTGTTATTCAGTGTAACTCTTGGTCACTTTTTCTCAGCATGAGTTAGCTCTTTTTTTAGACAATGCTCCTGTTTTTCCCAATGTAAATCATGTTCCTCTGCAGAGGCCCAGTTTAACTCTGTGTCAGCTTTGTGGGTCCAACACGACACCGACCTGTGCAGTCTCTGAGGCTTTAAAGGGACATTCATATGCTCAGACGTCACTAAGGAGAGGACACAGAATAAAATCTTGGGGAATGAGTAAACCAGACAATCTCATTTCAGGGTCTGGAAACAGGTAAGTGTTAAGGAACTACCAGAGACCTTAGATTTTTGAGCTGTTTTCATGGAAATGGAAAGAACTCTTGGGATTAAAAACCATTTATTAGAACTGTATTTGTTATTTTTCAGGCTCTGATTTCTCAGACAGGGTTGTGCCCATAGTGTTGGTTTCTCCAGAACTGCAGAGATATTATTGTTAGATATAACAGGCAAGGTAACAGCAACAAACTGTTAGTAAAACAAGTTGCTCTGTGGTATGAGACTGATGTATGTCTACAATTAGGTAAGGGGAACTTTTGAAGATGCCTCAGTGAGGTGATAATGAGTGAATGAGACCTGGTAGAGGCATCAGTGGGAAGTGTTCAGGAAATTATCATTAACAAGAGACAGCAATTAATGGAGCAAAGAGACCAGTTTTCTCAGAGGTGGAGCCTGCACCAGCTCCACAAACAGCCCCAGGGATTGTCTCGTCCCTGAGTTTGCCTGTTCTAGATTTGTGAACGTCCCCAGTGCCAGAGGCTGCACAAAGCAAAGCTAAACCCAGTCTCACAATGGGGGAGGACGAGGGGGGCAGTCTCAGGGGCACTGTGACACTGCTTTTCCCTGTGGTGCCCGAAGGGAACCCTGGATGGACTGGAGGGCAGAGCTCCTGTTCCAAGGACCAAAGCTGTGTGGCTGCCCTGCAGGCCCCCAGTGCCTCGTGGAGATGGCCCTGGTGTAGCATCTGGACCCCAGGTGGGGTAGGCAGAGCACAGGCAGAGGGATGGATGACTCCTGCCAGCCCAGCTCTGCAGGGTCACCCCGCAGAGCCCCAGGAGGGTGGGACGGGAGCGGTGTCCAGGAGGGCTGTTCCTTTGGACAACTGGTGTGACTCCCTTGCGTGTCTTTCAGAGAGGGCATGCACCAACCACTGTGGACCCCTTGCCTTCTTGCTGCAAGCAAGGATCTCCTGAAGGGATGCTGGAGCAGGAGTCTGCTGTGCAGGTAGAAGGGGGGAAGGGGCGCGTTCATTGTTTGCAGGGGCTCGAGGCCCTACCAAGAGCCTGGAGCTGCTGTCACGAGACTTCATTTGCCACTTCAGTTCCATCTCGGTGTCCTTCATTTGGGACTGTGCCCAGCCAAGGTCTGCAGAGACCAGTGAACAACATGAGGTCTTCTGCTCGCTGCCTCTGGCCCAGCCTGCTTCGTGTGGCACAGACCAAGGGACACTTTGGTTCTAGCCACAGAGCTGTTCCATTCTGCTTTGTACTGCTGAAGTTCCATCTTCCCTTGTACTGTTTGAAGAGCAGGGTTCATGCACATGGGCTCCTCCCTGTTAACAGCCCACAGATGTGTTCATGAAGCGTGGCTCAGGCATGACACCAAATAAACAGTGTCCTCAAGCCCCTGACGTGGGACAGCCCAGCCCGTAATCTCCAGACTCCAGGCAGGAGCCTCCTTGTTGTGCTGGCTGGCAGTCAGGTGTGTGAGTGGTGATAGGGTGCAGTCCTGCTGCTGATAAACCTCCTCCAGCCTGGCTGCTCACGCTTGGTTTGGCTGCAGCATTCGGAGTGAGGGGCTGATCAGAGCTGCAGACCTGGCTGTCCAGGTGAGCTGACCTTCTCCTGCAGCCATGACGTGTCTGCACCACCTCAGGGTGAGTACTTGGGCATGGTCAGGGGCGTGCTGGGCAGCACAGGGGGAGAGGAATCAGGTCAGCTGGTTTGCACAAGGGAGTTTAGGTATATTCTGGCTGGGAACACAAACTTAAGTCCTAGTCCAGAGAAAATGACCCTTCTCCACAAATGGTTGCAGCTAAATGGACCTCAGACTGGCAGGAAGGGTTTGCTGCCCTTCTTAGGTCACTGGGAACTTGCCTAAGGTCCTACTGGGAGCCAGTGACAGTGCCTGGTGTCAAAAACAGGTCCCCTGGTGCTGTATTTGCCTTGTCCTTCTCACCACTGCTTTGCTGTGGCAGGGAGGTGCCCCCAGGGTTGGTTTTTGTGATGGTCCCTGTTGATTTCTGTGTTGCCACCTTTGCTGTTTTACCCTGGGGCAGGAGCACGGGGTGCTGTTTGTCCCCCAGCATGGTGCAGGCTCTGAGCAGGGCAGGGGCTGTGCTGCCAGGGCTGTGCTCGCATGTCCTCCCAGGGCTCAGCTGCAGGGACACATCCCAGCCTGTGCTTCAGGTGCTTCCCTGTCAGTGCTTCCCTCCCTGCATGGCTTCTGGAGGCTGCACCCGAGTCTGGCCAGGCTGAGGGCTGATGGCAGTGAATCCGTGGCAGCCACAGCACAGGGGCTGCACTGTGACTCCTCCCAGGGTGCAGATCCCAGAGGAAAATCCCCTTCCCAGTGCTTTTGCTCGTGCAGGCAGGGCTGGTGTGGGCTGGTCCTGCTGGAGCAGGGGTAGGGAATGAGTCAGAACAGACTGCAGGGATCAGGAGCAGTTTGGGAGCATCACCAGCAAAGAGGAGGAAGCTTCTCCACAGGGTGCCAGGGCAGATCCTGGTGGCATGGCCTGGGCTCAGTGTCTCACCTGAGCAGGAGGGCACTGACAGAGCCCAGGGCAGGTGGAGGCTGGTCCACAAGCTGTGTCTGAGTCCCTGGCTGGCAGCAGGCAGGCTCAGGGCAGGTCTCTGATTCCCTCTTGCACTGGGCATCCCATTAAAGCCCTCTCAGCTCCCCAGTGCTCATTGCACAGACCTGCCTGAACCATGCCATGGTCCAGAGAAGGTATTGCCTTAGGAAAGCAGGAGATAGAAAGCAGTTCCTGTTCTGCTGCATCTCTCTCAGCAGCTGTAAATGTTGTTATGCTGTTAGAAGAGGTGTAGTGCCTGAGCGAAAAGCTCCTGTGTATTGTCTTCAGTCACAGTCTATATATTTTCTGATGAGGTAAAAATAGCTTTTCTTTTTCAGGATATGCAGAGAGCAGAGGCTCCTGCTAACATCAAAGGAGAGTGACAGCTTTCCCCTGGGTGTGCGTGGCCTCAGCTGGCAGAGGAGCAGTAGCTGTGTTAATTCTTGCCTTACTTTGGCTCTGTGTGAAAGGAAAGATGTCCTGCTCTGCTTTCCCTGTTCAGGTCTCTGGACCAGCCCCTGTCCCTCTCTCCACTCTCTGCTGGACCCCCTACTTCATAGGGGAAGTGATAGTTTACAAATGCCAGAACAAGATCTCAATCCCACTGCTTAGAAAATCCATGAGCAGCAGGCAGGCACTGCCAGAGGGAGGCTTCCACAGAGCTGGAGCACCAGGGGACCCTTATCAGAGGGATCAGTCTGCTGGGTAGGGGCAGCTCCTTGCTGCCTTGCTCAGTGCAGATTAAGCTGTTCCTGCTATCTGCTCTCCTCACAGTTCTGAACCTGTTCCAGCTGCAGCAGGGAAAGGGGACCCACGAAGGGGGAAGGAAGGAGCCGAATGGCAGCACAGATGCTGCCTGTATCCCAAATGCTCAGTAGGGACTGAGTTAACCTGACCTTTCCAGAAGCCCATTACTCCTGATTATGTAATGATGGAGGAGTGTATATTGTGGAGAGGCCAGTCTGGTGCTGGCACCTGAAAGCTTGCCCCTCTTCAGCACTGTCAAAATGCTAATGGACAAGTTGCCTCCCCTCCCACAAACCTGCCAGGGGCCCTCCTTTTCTGCTTTGGGATTTCTCCTCTGCCAGTTGTGCTGAGATCTCCTCCAGCTCCGTCAGCCCCTTGCATGGGAACATGAACAGATCTTTCATTCCCTGCATGCTCTGATTCACCTGCTGCAAGATGGTTGAGCTGCCCCTTCCATCCTGGGCTGGGGATCTCTGTTGGGCAGGTCAAGGTACATCCTTTGGGGCTGTTGTGAAATCCTCACTCAGCAGAGAGGAGCATGGACAAAGGGTTTACTCAAGCTGGTGCATGAAATGAGAACAAACTCACCTGCCAGATGCTTTCCAGAGGTGACTTCTTGTGCCTGGACTCTCATCAGTCCTATTAAGGTCTGTGGACCTGTTCTAAATCACGTGGCAGAGGTGAGGATGATGAGAGAGCAGAACTTGGGCACGTGGATTGATGCATTCATCAGATGAATTTTCCTCGTGCTTTTGCTTTTCTCTTTCATCTGGGTTTGCAGTATCTGCCTGTTCTCCATGTTCTGCTGGCTGCCTGCCTGAGGCTTTGCTACTGTGGCCTCTCTGGAGACACTGTGCTCTGCTGAATGCTGCCTTCTACTCAGAAGGCAGAAACCTCCCAGTAGGTTTTCTTTCCACTGCAGGGACCACTGAGAGCATCCAGTTTCTGTTAATACAGATAGGAGAGAAAGTTCCTGTAAGATGGACACTGTGGTTTCCATTTCTGAGCATTTTGAGTTGAATCTCTGATTCGATTTTCCTGACCTTCCCTGATCATCCTGCAGGGACCCAAGGTGTAATCTCTGACTGCTCTTAATCTTAGCAGCTCTTTTAGTGTGTCTCCAGGACTGACAAATTCTTCTCATCTGATGAGAAGGGATCAAGGTTATCACCTGCAGATCTGGGCATTTGGTGTCTGTAAGGCAGGGGGCGGCCCAGATGAGCTCTGGCTCCGGAGGAATTCCTGGGTTGGGCAAATGCCTAAAAGTGAACCCCTGCACGGGTGTGAGGCTTTGCTGCCTGCTGGAAGCAATGCCTCAAAGGTGAGGGTCATGCCCACTGTTGGACTCAAGCCACCGTGAGCAAGGAGACATCACAGCAAGTGCCAAGGGCTGTTGCCAGGTTTGTCACCCCTGCCCGGGTGGCAGTGCTGGCTCTGGGTTCCAGCAGGCTGGCATTAGCAGCTGGAAGTAACTGGACGACCTCTGAGACGTGAGTTGGACCTTTCCACGGCATCAGACAGGATGTCCACAGCAACACATGACCTGGGTGCCAGGCCTGGGGCTCTCTGGCTGTGGGGTGAGCTGGTGCTGCCCAGCCTGAGGTGTGTCTGTGCTGGGCCTCCTCTGCCACTGCCCATGAGCCCCTGCCAGCCCAGCTGAAGAGATGAGTGGGCACACAGGGTAAGGAGGGCAGTGCAGCAGGGTGCACATGTGCCTTTTGCCAGGCTGGAACAGTGTGGAGACCTGCTCCTTGCTGCCTTTGTGTCCCAGAAAACACGGTGAGATCAGCACAAGCCCCTGAACTCGTTTGCACTTGGAAATCATCGACTTACAGCATTTAGCAGCTTGTACAGAGTGGGCTCCTGCCAAGTGTGGCCACCTCTCACAGGAGAAGGCAATGCTGAGACCCTCCCTCCCGTTATCAGTGATGGGCAGCAGGAGCTGGTGGGAGCTCCTCCCGGGTGGGAGTGAGAGCAGGCACTGCCAGAAGAGATAAGAGCAGCAGACACAGCAGGCTTACTGAACCTCTGACTGCAGACCCTGAAACCCAGTCTGAGCCTCTGGTTTGGCAGAACCTCCCCTCTGCTTATTGCCTTGGCCATGGCTCGATGCAGTGGGCTCAGGCAGTTCCAGGCTTCTCCTGTTGGGGTGAAGGGGCCAGTGGCATCAATGTTGTGAGAGCAGGAGGACATTAACTCTGTCCCAGCTGAAACCAGGGCAGAGGGAAAGGGAAAAACTTATATTGTCAGCAGGCAAGGGGAGGTTTTTCCTGAAGAAAAGAAAGGGAAGGAGTGCTATGTTTTTGACTTTAGAAGGTCTTGGAGCACTTATCAAAGTCCAGATCAGAGGCTTCTTTCTTAGGGAATTGCTGGCAGCAGCCTCCTGACACATCACAGCTTGGATGGCCACAAGTCTGTGGAGCATGACGCCTGTGTATAGGCTTTAGCAGATTAAATTTAGGATTTAGTGAGAGTGCAGGAGGTACTCAACGGCAAGTGGGGCAGTTTATTTTCTCCTCTGGAGTAGCTCCTTCCTGGAAAACTGCTCGGAAGGCGAAGCAGACTGGAAAGAAACTCTGCAAACTCCAATAAAGGAGAAGCAGCAAGGGCAGTTTCTGCACCTGGAGGCAGTTGCTGTGTGTCCTGGGGCACACGGGTGGGGGTGACTGTGTGTGTGCACGGGGCAGGGCTGGGCTGCACTCTGTGCTTGTCGGGGGGGTGGCTGGACAATGTGTCTCTGTCTGGGTGTGTTGGGGTGGTGCTGGCTGGGGTGTTGGGTGTGCATCTTCTCCATGTGCACACTCCTCGTGTCCATGGGGTCTCTGCAGTTCTTGCTGTCACTGCTGCCTTGTGCTGCAGTTGGGAGGGGGCAGTGGCCCAGCTCTGCTCCTGTTCCCTGGGGAGGGAACTGCCCCAAGCAATAGGCAGCCAGTCCCACTGAGCAGCCTGGCATCAGAAGGACAATATGACTGTGGATCCATTTCCTCTGCTTGCCCCATTTGAGCTGAGCTATCCCATCTTCTCTGGCGGCATGTGTGGTGTGACTGCTGGTGTCTGGTGCCCTGCATCTCCCTGTGTGTCTCTGAAGGTACGTGCTGAGCACAGGGAGCCAAAGGCAGCACCTCTGACTCACTCCAGCCTCGGCACATCCTCCCAGACCCAAGCCCCAGCATCCAGGGGGTCAGGAGGGAACTGCAAACCCTCTCCTCTGTGGTAGGAGTTACCTGTGGGATGCTGGGCTCCTGGGCACGGCTGTGGGGCTGCTTTTCCTCTGCTGTTCCCAAGGTGGTACCTGCAGCTCTGACCCACTCCCTGCGCTTGGCAGCAGTCATTTGCTTTCCGGAGGCAGCTTGGTATTAAATATCCTGTCTGACACAATAATGGAGAGAAAATGAACAAATTCCATTAGCAGTTGGCGATCCCTTCAGGGTCTGCGCTGGAGAGAGGACGGAGCCTGTATTTTTAGATAGAATGCAATGTAACTTACTGGCTCTCTCAAAGCTGGGGAGTAGATAACCAAGGAGGGAGAGAGGGGACACCGGGCTCAGGTTTCAGCTGAAGTGCTGGGCTATGGCAGCACGAAAGGGCAGGTCTGGTCCAGACGTGGCTGTGAGTATACAATGCACTTCTCCTTCATGCCCACAGAGACCTCTGCTTTGCTTTTCTGCTTGCTTTCTGCTCGTAGTCTCCGCTGCTGGGCGTGCTGGGGCTTCAGGAGCCCCTTTGCTGCTGGACCATGTAGAGTTTTGCCATTTTAATCTTCAGAGCTCCATGTGTGTCCCATGGGGGCAGAGCCTGGCTGAGCTGTGCTTTGGTTTTCCGTGGGGTTTGCTGTCAGAGCTCTGTGCTGTGCTGGCGTGCTGGGGCACAGCTGAGGTGCTGCCTTGTCCTCGATCCCGACCCGCAGAGACTGCCAGCAGGGTCTGCATTGGAAAAGCTCTTTGCACTCAGCCTGTTGCTTGAAGCTGTCAGTGTTTCCTCACCGGACCCCAGACAGCACACAGGGCTCAGGGTGTCAGTGTGTACTCCTGAGCACAGCACTGCTGCTGCTGCTGCTGCTGCTGCTGCTGCTGCTGCTGCTGCTGCTGCTGCTGCTGCTGCTGCTGCTGCTGCTGCCTTCTGCCTCTGGCAGCCGATCCTCCCGCGTGGGCAGAGCACCGAGGGGCCGTGTCCTGCCTCCCCTGTGCTCACACACCCCCCAGAGCCACGGCTCCACCGTGAACCCGAGGGCTCTGCCCTGATGGACGGGGCCCTCCTCTGAGGTGGCAGCGAGCGGAGCAGCTGGGCAGGAGGTCACGGACCAGCACGTGCTCCCCTGGCACCAGGATGGGGCACGGTGGTCCTGCCACCTGCCCCCATGGCCCCCTCCACTGTGATGGGAGCCCAGGCTGAGCTCTGTGCCCGGCCCAGCAGGGCCAGGACACCCTGTCCGTGGTGGTTCTGTCTGCAGGGGACAGCAGGGTCCCGCTGGGCCCGGGGCACGGCTGCATTTCTCTGGGGTAGGAGGGTCAGGCAGAAAGGATGAGCTGGGGAGGCAGAGGGAGGAGAGCAGATGGCATTTGAGTTGTGCTGCTCCGAAGTCCCAGTTCAGATGTCTGTAAAGAGAAGGGAAGAGAGGAGCCTGAACCTGTGTGGTGCATCATCCTCCCTAGGTCTGCCTCCAGGGCTTCTGTCTTGGCCGTGTTGCTTCCAGCTCCTGTCCAGGAGGTTCCTAATCCTGGGTGCTCTTCTTCAGCCAGGCTGTGGGCACTACAGGATGTTCTGGGGTGGCAGGATGGAGGCTCTCCTAGCACAGGAGGTCCCTTGGTCAGTCCCAACGTGAGTGGTACAAGAGGGCTTCTGGTTTTGCTCTTGGAGCCGAGGTCAGAGGAGTGTGTCCTGTGCCCCTGCCATGGATGTCTCATGGCTCTTGGCTGCAGAGAGCCCTTTGGGCTGGCCTAAGCAGGCAGGTACCAGCTTGGAGTTACCAGTCCAAGGTCCCAGACTCACAGACCCACATCACTGCATTTCCACCCTGTTCTCCAGCTTCTGGTGAGCCATGCCATTGTCTTCATCTGCTGCCTCACACTGCTCAGTGGTGTTGCTCCAAGTGCTGCTGTGCCTTGCCTCGGCTGGCTGTGGTGTAGCAGTGCAGGGAGGCACTGTCAGAAAAGAGAGCTTTGACTTTCACAGCTGCAGGGTTCTCAGCTGGGGCTGTTGTCCCTGGTGCTGGTACCTGGTGTTGTGGTTACCCAGCGGCTGCTGGAGGAGGGTAGGGGTGGGCTCACCACAGCTCCATCACTGCAGCCCCTCAGCCTGGACACAGAGGAGTTTCCTGGGTCAAGGGGGGCTGCCATGGTGGCAGGACCTCCCTCTCTACCATCCCCACAGTGCTGTGAGGAGCTGCAGACCTCCTGCCATGTCATCTGGATGCTCTTCCCTTTAAGTCCAGGTCCCAGCCCTCCTTCCTCCTGTCTGATTTGGGGCACCTCAGTCTGTCCCAGCAGTTCCCACTGTGACCTCCCTGGCCTCTGCCTTTTCTGTGGTTGTGTTCTCTGCAGCTGAGCCAAGAGCTGACCCGGTGTTGGTGGTGGGGGAGAACAGCAGGACTCTGAGTTTCATGCTCTTTCTTTTTGTCCCCAAGGCCGATGCTGCAACCAGTTTCTTGAGAGCTGCAAGATCTGGGAATCTGGACAAAGCCTTGGATCACCTCAGGAATGGGGTAGATATTAACACCTGTAACCAGGTAGGTGAAACCCATGAGGCTTCTGGTACCACCTCCAGTTCATGTGAAAATGTGGCTGACCAGGAGGCAGATCTGAAGCAGTTGTCTTTTGGGGCCAGGAGGGCAGCAATAGCTATAAAGATCTGGAGTGCCTGCATGTGCTTGCAAAGGACATTAACAGGTAAGCAGAGAGGGCTCCTTTAGTATGACAAGCAACTGGGACATCTGGAAGGGGCTCAGCTGCTTCTCAGAGGGCAGAGCAGGTAGCTGTGAAGAGTAGCACAGGGGCTGGAACATCCCAGGAGTGGCTCTTGGGGAATATTCCCCTTGCCTGCAGTTCTCAGGCTTTCAGACTCCCAGAAGCTGCAGCTGATCACAAGCAGGGAATGTTTGCAAAACGCCAGTCGTGGTGTTTTGGGAGGTGTCGGGCAGGAGGAGCCCTGCTCGTCCAGAGCAGAGACAGGTCGGCACAGGAACAAAGAGCTGCAGGCACCGAGGAGCTGTTTGCTCATCACTGTCAGAACATTTTGTATCTGTGGAGCTGCCAAATGCAAGTGGCTGAGCCTGAACTGGGGCAGGGACAGACTCAGGGGGCTTGGCCCGAGCAGGGGGAGCAGACAGGCTCCCTTGGGAGCAGGGGTGGTGCTGGGGAGGCTGACTCAGCACAAAGGCACCTTCACCTGCTCCATTATCCAGTCCCCAAACCAAGAGAAGTTCAGACCCGTGGTCTGTGTGCCGTGGTGGCCAGTGCAGTCACTGGGGACAGGCTCCCCCAGGCACAGGCAGAGCCCACCACGGATGTTCCCTCATTTCCAATAGCAAGCCCAAGAGCAGAGGGAGGATTTCTATGTGCACTGGTCCTGTAACACTCTGGGAATATGTGGTTCTGGAGAGGGCTCTGCAAAGAACTACAGCAGGGTGACCCAGCCACGAGCTAAAGGTGGTGGCTTTGAACCTCTTCCTCACCCAGAGAGATGGTCAGTCATCATCAGCTGTCTCCACTGACCAGCTTCAAGTCCTATCTCCAGCCAGATTTCCAGTGCTGGTGAGGAGATTAACACTCTGATGGGCACTGAGTGGCCACAGCAGTATGAGGCACTTCTCTCAGTGATGCCTTTGCACTGGTTCCTGCCATCTCCCAGAGGTTAGATGGCACTTTGGGGTTTCCTTCTGAGGAATATCAGACCTGTGGGAAAGGTCCAACCTCACATGTCCTGTATAGAATAAAGAGGGATATATGTGGTCAGACCTATCCCACAGGCCCTGTATTCTTGCTCAAGTGCAGAGACCTTGACATGCCATCTGATCTTCATCCCCTCCATCGCTGCCATCTGCATCTTCATCATCCACCTCTCGTGTTTCAAACCCCAGCATGCTCCCATCTCACCCACGAGGAGCTGGAGGCCTGAGGATGAGTGCACCTTGCTGCCAGGACTCTCACCAGCAGGGAACAGTGCTGTGCTGGCACGTGGGTGCCCAGAGATGGTCCTCGTTGGGGTGACCAGCCCTGATGGACAGTCCAGGGCAGGGCCCTGCTTTGGGATAGGCCGAATGCAAAGTCTGTGTTTTCCTGCAGGGCTGCATTTGTCGCATTGGCAGCCCGTGACTGGGATTTCTGGGAAGTGTTTGCAGCACTGGGTGAGGAAAACACAGCACCTTTCAAACTACGCACATCCTGTGGCGGTTTTGGGTCAGATGAGCTGTCAAGACAAAGCAAATGTGCAAAACAGCCTGTATTGCTCCTGGAGCAGAAATACCAATGGAAACAGTCTTCTGCAGATGTTGCATTTATTGCTGTTAGGACAGAGAATAATGATTTGTCACAGGTTTTCAGCATTCAAAAGGTTATTTATGAATCCTTTGGGTAAAAGGGCACATGGGCTGAGGGGAGCAGCTGGGCAGCTGTGGTCTTGCACTCCAGGTGTTGGTTACCAAGAAAAAGCCTGCATGTCTGTGGCATCTTATCCCTGGTGAGGCAAGGGTGCCAGTGATCATTTGTAAGGGGTTGTGTAGGTGTGTCTTCATCAGAGAAGCTGGGCTGGGTCAGAGCAGATGGACTCAGTGTAGCCAGACGTGGCTGGGGAGTATTTCCCTTCAGTGACACTGTTCTGTGGGTGTTGCAGCACTCCCACTTCATTTCCCCTTGGAAGCAGGCCTTCTGTGCTTGAGGCTTGAGGGAACACTGGAGCTGGTATGCTGAGAGGAAGCCTGGGGGTTTTTGTTTTTATTGCTGTAACCAGAGTTGAGCAAAAGAATCTGTGACTCTTCAACCATGGTCCTGGACAACTGGTGCTTAGAGTGAGAGAGGGTGGAAAAGCCTTTTCCAGTCTGGCAACGCTCTTGAAGCTGTTCTGATTTTAACTGAAGTATTGAGGGCTGGAACTGGAGCCTCCTCGAGCATTTTGTGCTCCCCTACCTATATTCAGAGGATGAAGCATTTCTGTGAACTGACGTTCCAGTCAGGAGTCCGAACAGATGGTTGGGAGGTGGAGTACTTGGGCAGGAACTCTGCCATGTGACAACACCGTGTAGGGGTGAGTAAACCTAGTGCATCCACCTGGCAGAAGTGAGGGACAAGGAGGAAAAGTGGCATTTGCAGGTATTTAGCCTCTTTTCCAGCAAATGTCCCAGCCCTTTTGTTACCTGGGAAGTGGAAGTGGGTGTCCAAATGCCTGCAGTCGTGTCTGCACAGGAGCTCAGAGTAGGAGGCTCCCCAGAGAGCCCCAGCCCCAGATGGTGACTAACTCCCCTCTCCCACCTTTGCTCCCTCCAGAACGGGCTCAATGCCTTGCACTTGGCCTCCAAGGAGGGCCACGTGAAAATGGTGGTGGAGCTGCTGCACAAGGAGATTGTTTTGGAGACAACGACCAAGGTAAGGACAAGGCAGTCTGGCCTCTCCCCTGTGGGGGCCACTCCCCTTGAGAGGGGAGTAACACAAACCACAACATGTGCCAGTGCTGTCTGACTAACAGCTCCCCCAGCACGGGCTGCTGGCTCAGGTCAGCCCTCGCTGCCCCGGGGCAGCCCCTGTGTCCTGCAGCACTGAGGTGGCCTCAGCACTGCTGTCACAAACCTGGAGAGCTCTGGTGCTCCATAAATAAGGTCCTGTCATCTCGTGCATCACCATGGGGTGTGGTTCTTGCTTGGTGACAGGCGAGACAGCGGCACAGGCAAGCAGGGCTGACAAGTGAACAGTCTCCAGCACTGCCTGAAGGGCTGAGAACAGGAGGAGGCCTCGCTTGCCACCTCCCTGCTGCTCTCACAGGGTTCAGGACACAGAGCAGAGTCTGGCATTCTGCCTCACCACCCAAAGGCAGAGCCTGTGTCTGCATTTTCCAACCTGCTCATCATCCCTAAAGTCTGCTGGGGTGCCTTGGCTACCAGGGCACACTTTGCCTGGAGACTGCCAGTTCAGCTCCCCCATCCTGCCTGCTCATCTCTCGGTGCTGGACATGCACAGCACCTGACAGTGCATACAGCTTTTACTGCCAGTAACTGCATGGGAGGGATGAAGTCACTCTGTTGCCTGGCCAGCACATGGGAGGGGTGGCTGGCTGGTCTCCGGCAGGGATGGGACATGGAGCGAGGGCTGCACGGCCCCCACAGGCTTTCTGGGCCAGCTGCCCTGTTTGCATGCCCCTTAGCACATGTCAGGCCTGTCTTTCCTTGGCATCCTGGGCTGCTCCAGCCCCTGAGCACTGCCCTGTGGTGTCTTTTAGAAGGGGAACACAGCCCTGCACATCGCTGCCTTGGCTGGACAACAGGACGTGGTCCGGGAGCTGGTGAACTATGGGGCCAACGTCAACGCACAGTCACAGGTAGGGTCACCTGGTCTGGAATGGGAAAGGCACCCAGTGTGTGATGGTGGTGTCCTCGTGGTGGGAACTGTGCCCAGCTGGGGCACTTCAGCAGCCCTTTTTTCTCTGGATGTGTGGAGCCCTGGGCTCCAGCTCCAGGATTGCTTCACCGTCGCCAGGTTTTTCTGCTTTTTCACACCCACGCTTGGGAGGGTTTTGCCCCAGTTCACGGAGCTGGGGGTGTGGGTGCTGATGGGGTGTAGGTCTGCAGGGAACTCGAGAAACTCGAGGAAGAGTTGTGTTGATGTGCATGGCCCTGTGTTTGCAGAAAGGCTTCACACCTCTCTACATGGCAGCACAGGAGAACCACCTGGAAGTTGTGAAGTTCTTACTGGAAAACGGAGCCAACCAGAATGTAGCCACAGAGGTGAGATCCTTGGGGGGGAGCCTATGGCCCTGCCTGGGGGGGCTGCTGTGGGATGTTCCAGGTTCTGCCGTAGCTCCTTGGCTCTCCCCCTCTTACCTGCTCTCCTTGGCAGGACGGCTTCACGCCGCTGGCTGTGGCTCTGCAGCAAGGCCACGAGAACGTGGTCGCTCACCTCATTAACTATGGGACGAAGGGGAAGGTCCGCCTGCCCGCCCTGCACATCGCAGCCCGCAACGACGACACTCGCACGGCGGCCGTGCTGCTGCAGAACGACCCCAACGCCGACGTGCTCTCCAAGGTGTGTGCCCTTCCTCCCCACGCCCCCAGGGAGAACAGCAGCTTGGTATGCTGTGTGTGTCCATCCTTTCAGCAGGGAGCATTTGTCTGGCTGGGCTGATCCCTCCTTCTTTCCCCTAGACTGGATTCACCCCCTTGCACATTGCAGCCCACTACGAGAACCTCAGCGTGGCCCAGTTACTGCTGAACCGCGGAGCCAGCGTCAACTTCACCCCCCAGGTGAGGGCAGGGGGGGAAGCTACTCTGCTTTGCTCACCCCTTGCCTCCTCAGAGAGAAGGGGCTGCTCCTCTAACAGACTGCTGCTCTTGCTGACAGAACGGGATCACCCCCCTGCACATTGCCTCCCGCCGGGGCAACATCATCATGGTGCGGCTGCTGCTGGACCGCGGGGCCCAGATCGAGACGAGGACCAAGGTGAGAGCAGCTCTGAGCATGGCCCACCTGGACACAGGCCATGTCCCTCCCTGAGCTCCTTATGCCCAGTGCTGACCCTGCAAACCTCTTGCTGGGGCTGTGAGGGAGGGTCCCTGGTGCACTAAGGGGAGAGATGAGAGGAGCCACGGGGCTTCATGGCTGCAAGAGTGTGCCCTGGGGGCTGCGGGCAGGCTCAGTTTTGCCTTATTTTCCAACCAGGTTGAAAGTCCCTCTTACTCCTCTGCCTGAGGAAACCCTGCCCTTCCGTGCCATGCTGAGCCCTCTAACCCTCCTCTCTCCCCAGGATGAGCTGACCCCTCTGCACTGTGCAGCACGCAATGGGCACGTGAGAATTGCAGAGATCCTCCTGGACCATGGGGCTCCCATTCAAGCCAAAACTAAGGTATCCATGAGATTCAGTGGGCTGTGCTTGGTGCCAGGTCCCAGGGCAGCACAGGGGGGTAACGAGCTGGGCACAGTTGCTTCATGGCACCCATGGTGGGTTGGGGCTGAGGGATAAGGAGCTTCCTTACCTACTTGGCTCTAGCTGGAGTCCTTTGCCTGAGGGCTTCATGCTTCAAAGGGACCAGCCCTGAGAAGGGGATGGCCTGGGGGCAGCAGCTCTTCAGGTGCTGCCCTGCACCCAGCATTGCTCCCCATAAGGCAGTGAGGGGTCTCAGGGCTCCTCTCTGGGGCAGTGAGGGATCTCAGGGCTCCCCTCTAGGGCAGTGAGGGATCTCAGGGCTCCCCTCTAGGGCAGTGAGGGACCTCAGGGCTCCTCTCTGGGGCAGTGAGGGATCTCAGGGCTCCCCTCTAGGGCAGTGAGGGATCTCAGGTCTCCTCTCTGGGGTAGTGAGGGATCTCAGGGCTCCCCTCTAGGGCAGTGAGGGGTCTCACTGCTCTGGCAGCCCCCTGGGAACAGGCTGTCTGTCCTGCCCCAGAGCTGTGGTGTGGGTGGGGTGCCCGGTGCCCCTCCCGGCCCAGCCTGAGGTGCTCTCCCGGGGCAGAACGGGCTGTCCCCGATGCACATGGCAGCGCAGGGCGACCACCTGGACTGCGTGCGGCTGCTGCTGCAGTACAGCGCCGACATCGACGACATCACCCTCGACCACCTGACCCCGCTGCACGTGGCTGCCCACTGCGGCCACCACCGTGTGGCCAAGCTGCTGGTGGAGAAGGGGGCCAAGCCCAACTCCAGAGCCCTGGTGAGCGAGGGAGGCGGGCGGGGCTGGGCCAGGGGAGAGAGGGGGATGTTCCTGTGAATGACTGATCGTCTGTCTGTCTGTCTGTCTGTCTGCAGAACGGCTTCACGCCCCTCCACATCGCCTGCAAGAAGAACCACATCCGTGTGATGGAGCTGCTGCTGAAGACGGGCGCCTCCATTGATGCTGTCACAGAGGTGGGTGTGAGCCCAGGATGGGATTGCCCTGCTCCCTCTGCTGCTCCCCAGGAACCTCTCTGGGAGCTCTTTGCAGCTCAGGACCTGCTGAGCCTGGCAGCATCTCCCTGCAGGGGAGACAGCAGCCCTCTGTGCTCCCCCTGCACTCACCTGCCAGGCTCCTGGAGCAGGCCAGGGACTCAGATTTTGCCTCTGTGCTGGAACATGCCCTGGGGAGAGGGAGGAAGGGGCAGGAAGATGCTGACAAGGCCATCAGTCCCATCTTGGCTCCTGGCCCCTTTCTCTTCACAGTCTGGCCTGACCCCCCTGCATGTGGCTGCCTTCATGGGGCACCTGCCCATCGTCAAGACCCTGCTGCAGCGTGGAGCCTCTCCTAACGTGTCCAACGTGGTGAGTACCCACCCTGGCTGGGGCTTTGGGAGCCCAGCATGTTGGGGGTCAGCAGGATGTGAGAATTGCTCAAGTCCTGCACCCTCTGTTCACCTGAGCAGTCCCTGGTGCCCTCTGCTTTGTGCTGGCAGGGGGAACTAGTGTGGGCCAGACAAGGTTGCAGGCACTGCCCTCCTCTGCTCAGAGCAGAGGAACGAATGGAGGAAGGCATAACCCCTCCTTCAGCCTCACCACTTTATCCTGTCCTTGGTGCAGAAAGTGGAGACACCCCTACACATGGCAGCCAGAGCTGGGCACACCGATGTGGCAAAGTACCTGCTGCAGAACAAAGCCAAGGCCAATGCCAAGGCCAAGGTAGGTACAGAGAACCTGTGTGACAGTCAGCTCTGGGAACAGCTAGTGCTTGTTTCTTTGCTCTCACATGGCCAGAGTCCAGCCTGCCAGGGGCTATGCAGGGCTGGGACCCCTTTGGCATTGGTCCAGGTCTGCCCAAACAGCTGCTCTGCCTCCCTTGCAGGATGACCAGACCCCCCTGCACTGTGCTGCCCGCATCGGCCACACCGGCATGGTCAGACTGCTGCTGGACAACAATGCCAACCCCAACCTGGCCACCACAGCAGGGCACACGCCTCTGCACATCACTGCCAGGGAGGGGCACATGGACACGGCCCTGGCCCTGCTGGAGAAGGGGGCCTTGCAGACCTGCATGACCAAGGTAGGCCACTGAGTCCACGGCTGTGGAAGGTGTCACCCGGCTGGGCCAAGGCTGGGCAGGCTGGTGGCACAGTGTCCCTGTTGCAGGAGGGGCAGCCTCCTCCTGTGTCACAGCATGTGCTAGCACTCTCCTCATCTCTGCCACCCTGTGATGGGCTGCCTTTCTCCTCAGAAAGGATTTACCCCTCTCCACGTTGCAGCCAAGTATGGGAAGGTGGATGTGGCAGAATTGCTGCTGGCACACGATGCTCACCCCAATGCAGCAGGGAAGGTGAGTGCTGCTTCTGCAGCTGTGGGAGGAGCAGAGCAGTATGTGGAGAGGCTCTGTCTCACCTGTCTGTACCATCTCCTCCTCTGCAGAATGGCCTGACCCCGCTGCATGTGGCTGTGCACCACAACAACCTGGAGATTGTCAAACTGCTGCTTCCCAAGGGGAGCTCCCCACACAACTCAGCCTGGGTGAGTCCGGGCTGGGTGTCCCTGGGGGTGTGGGGAGGTGCTGTGTGTTCAGTGCCCGCCAGTCTGCAGCCAGCACTGCCCCTCAGCCCTGGCACTCAGGGAATGCACAAGGCACCAGTCCCCAGCAGCCTCTCTCCACGCCTGCTGCTCATGCTGCCTGTGCTCGCAGCACTCGAGGGGCAGGCAGGGTGCCAGGCAATGGTCCCGTTCCAGCAGATAGGCTGTGTCAGGGGTGGTCCCTGCTGGCAGCGTGGTGACTGCTGTGTGGGGAACGTGTTTCCATGGCAAGTCCTGCAGAGCAGCACTGCGTTCTGGCAGTTTGGGGAACCACACACAAATGTTTTCATGCAGCTACGAAGCAGTGAGTCAGAAAACCCACGAGCTCGTGAGAGTCGCCCCTCTCTGCCTGAGCGTGGGGAGCATCTCCCCACAGAGCAGAGCAGCAGTCGCCTCGCTCTCTGTGTTGTTTGCAGAAGCTGCGTCCTGAAAACAGCCAAGTGGCTGCTGGTGCCAGCCCTGCCCATCTGGCACTCTCCTCTCCCCTGCGCAGGCTGCCGGCAGACGTGCTGGGCAGGCACCGGGAGCAGCCGGTGCCGGTGCCAGCCCCCGCCGCTCTGCGTCACCAGCAGCCTGCGCGTCACCCTGGGCAGCGGGTGTGTGCCAGCTGCTCTGCTCCTGCAGCGTGGCACAGGGGCAGCGCCCAGGGCCCTGCAGGCTCTGCCTGAATACTAATGCTGTGCACTGGGAGTTCAGCTCCGCTCCTTAGCCAGGCGCGTTCCAGGAGGTGTCTGTCTGTCCCGGCCTCTCAGAGCTCCCAGAGGCTGCTGCTGCAGAAATTCCTGTGTGGAAAGCTCCAGGACAGCCCATAGCGGCTGAACCTGAAGCAGATGGTCTTTGACACCCCCCTGCTGCCTTGGCTGGAAGAGTGGGATTGGCCTCAGTGTCAGGGCTAGTTGCTGTCAGGAAGATGGTCTGGGAGCATCCCTGAGCTTCAGGGGCAACTAGGAAAGGCAGACCTGGCCTGCAGGCAGAGGGTGGCACCTCCTGTCCCCGCTGCTCTGCTCGGCGGGGCTGAGCACTGCAAGGAGCCTCTCTCCCCCAGAATGGGTACACCCCCCTGCACATCGCTGCCAAGCAGAACCAGCTGGAGGTGGCCAGCAGCCTGCTGCAGTACGGGGCCTCTGCGAACGCCGAGTCCGTGCAGGGAGTCACCCCCCTGCACCTGGCTGCCCAGGAGGGGCACGCAGACATGGTGGCCCTGCTTTTCTCCAAACAAGCCAACGGCAACCTCGGCAACAAGGTGAGTTGTCCCAGCACCTGCTGCCGGGCTGGGGATGAACAGACCAGCAGAGAGCAGCAGACTGGGTGCCCCTGTGCCCCCCTGTGCTCAGGGAGCAGTGCCATGGCCAGCAGCACAGTGCCAGTCAGTTTGCCAGGCTGGAGACCTGACAGAGCCTCTGCTGGTGGAGCTGCAGTGATGGCACTGCCACTGTGCTGAGACCTCCTCTCTCTGCAGAGTGGCCTGACTCCTCTCCATCTTGTGGCCCAAGAGGGACATGTGCTGGTCGCTGATGTTCTGGTGAAACATGGAGTGACAGTGGATGCAACGACCAGGGTAAAGTAGTGAATTGACCATGGCTGTGGTGAAAAACATGAGGGAGCTACCTCTAGGCCTGCTCCAGGAGGAGCATTGCTTTTCTCTTTCTTTGTGCAAGAGACTTCCCTCTCACAGGCATTCTTGCCATTTTGCCAGTGTCCTGGGGACTCTTCCTCCTCTACCTCCCACCTCACTGGAGGGATGATTCTCACCTGCTCCCATAGCTCACCCCTGTACCCCTGGGTACAGCATAGTCTGCAGTGAGCCCTCTACCCTGGTCTTGGGCTCTTGGGGAAACACCCACACTTGTGCCTCATCCCTCATGCACGGGGGCTTGCCTGTGGGATGAGCATATCCAAGCCAGAAGGGCAGAAAGCACTGTCGAGGAGAGGCTGAGACCTCATCTTGTCTTTCAGATGGGCTACACCCCACTGCATGTGGCCAGCCACTATGGAAACATCAAGTTGGTGAAGTTTTTGCTGCAGCACCAAGCTGATGTCAATGCCAAGACTAAGGTACAAAGATATCCTGTGCTCCAAGGACCCTTCTGCCCTGGGCCACAGCGGGCAGGTTGATGGGGAAGGGAGCTGCCCTCATGCTCTGGGCATGAAGCACAGTGTGAGGCCTGGGGGCATTCCTGGGGCAGCAGGCTCCCAGAACTGATGGCAGCACCTTCTGTCCTCCCCTGCAGCTGGGCTACACCCCCCTGCACCAGGCGGCACAGCAGGGCCACACGGACGTGGTGACACTGCTGCTGAAGCACGGAGCCTCTCCCAACGAGATCAGCACGGTGAGTACAGTGCTCACCCGCCCCTCCTCACCCTGTGACCAGCCCGGGCAGCTGCCCAGGCCCCCTGTGTGGCTGCTGACCCCGTCTCTCCCCCGTGGCAGAATGGCACCACTCCCCTGGCCATCGCCAAGCGCCTTGGCTACATTTCTGTCACGGACGTGCTCAAGATCGTCACAGAGGAGACCGACATCCTGGTGAGCCCCCCTGGGTGTGGGGAACAGGACCCTGGGCAGGAGGGCTGGGGCTGGGAGCAGCCCGGGACAGGTCTGCAGCTGGGTGCCCAGAGAGGGTACCAGGAGAGGGCTGTGCAGGGAAGGGCTCCTCTGACTCTGCTCTGCTCCCACAGCCAGTTGGCGACAAGCACCGCATGAGCTTCCCGGAGACTGTAGATGAGATCCTGGATGTATCAGAGGATGAAGGTGAGGGGCAGGGGTTGGGTCACACCAGCCCAGAGGTCTGCTGACTGGGTCAGTGTGGCAGGCAGCAGCCACAGGGATGGCACTGGTGTTCCTGCTGGCTGGGGTGGGGGAGCTGTGGGTCCTGCAGTGGTTTTGCAGAGAGGATGAGGGGAGCCCTCCAGCCTCTTGGGGTGGCACCTCCTGGCTCGGGTGCTTCCCTGCACTGTGCAGGAGGGATGTGCCTGGACCTCTCTGTGATCCCAAGCCCCAGGGACAGCATGTGGAGAGCCCTGGGCATGCAGAGCCCCCCCTGTGCCCTGCTCTGCTGGGAGGGTACCAGCTCCCAGCCCAGCTGCAGCTGGTCTGCTCCTTCACCCTCCCACCAAGACCTCACCTTTGCCTCTTCTTACTTTGCAGGCACTGCTCATGTCACAGTAATGGGTATGAAATGTGTCCCCCTGCCCCAGCTCAATGGCCCATTTCACCCCATGGCCACTAACCATCCGCACGCCATGTCCATCTGCTGAGCTCCTGCTGGGCTGGGCTCCCAGTGCCAGCCCTGCCATCCTGCCCTGCCCATCCATGTCCGTGCTGCTTGCTGTGGTGTGACTGCATGAAGGGGCATCCTCCCACTCAGGAGGACCCTGACTGGTGGCCCCAGGCCCTGTCCCTGGCAGGCAGAGGAACTGGTTCTGTGCCCCTCCACAACCGCCCCGTGCCGTGCTGGCCAGAGCAGGGATTGACCTGAGAGCTCAAGGGTCTCCGTGCTCCTGTGGTCCCCTCCCCATCTCTGGGGACTCCCTTTGCTTTGGGAGGTGCTGGACACACTCCCACAGGGCACTGGCAAGAACCAAACCCCGGTGAGCTCGTTAGCAGGCGTTAGTGGGGCCAGCGGGCAGCGCTGACAGGGCTCTGTGCCTCCAGTGCGGGGGCACCCCCAGCCCCTGTCCCAGGATCCAAGGATAGGGTGTCCCCTGCAGGCTCTGCTCTGTGTTTGGAGCTGTAAGAAGGGGGTCAGTGAACAACTGAGGCTCCTGATGGCTCCCACAGCTCCTGGCCCACTGGTCCACTGTGTGGGCCTTGCCTCGCCAGCAGACCCCCCCTGGCAGAGAGCAAACCCCCCGTGTCTGGTTGAGGCCCTGGGGACAAGTGTCCAGGAGAGGGAGCAGGGATGGGCCCTGGCTCCAGCCCTGAGGAGGGAGGGGGGCAAGGGCTGGATGTCTGTGTTTCCCTTGTCCACCTGCCTCTGTGTGCTGAGCCAGCTCTCGGTTTCAGAGGAGGAGCTGATGGCACCAAAACCCAGGACAGCTGATCTCAGGGACCAGGAAGGCAAGAGGGAGATACTGGAATTCATGACCACAACGACACTGGAGCAAACGTAAGAGAACTGCAGGGTGGGGAGGGAGCAGGTACAGGGCACAGGACCAACCTTGTGCTGGGCTGGGCTGCCCGTGGGGCAGGGACAGCTCTGGGAAAGGAATGGGTCACTGAGCCCCCATCAGCTGGCATGGCAGGCAAAGCTGGTCAGTGCCATTCCTGCACCAGGACATGAGGCTGCTGCTGCCTTTGCCTTTGTCCAGCAGCCCCAGGACTCCGTGGGGATGGATGGGGGCTGAGGGACCCAGGCCTGCCTCTTCACTAGCTGTCACTGATCTCTCTTGCCAGGGTGGAGTCTCCAGCTGTCCTGCAGGTCCCCTGTGTCCCACCTGAGACTGTGGTGACCAGAGCAGAGGAGACTGAGCAGGTAGGACCTGTGGAGACAGAAGCTGAGCAAGTCAGCCTGCTGCATGCACCCTCGGTGTCCCCACAGGAGGTGAGCATGAGACACAACCTGCCACAGCCTCCCCCAGGCATTCCCTGCTGGGGGCAACTCTGTCACCGAGCCAAAGCATGGGGTGGGTGGTGGGCATCGACCCAGTGGCACAGGACTGTCCAGGGACCATTGTGAGACTGTGTAAGGGTGGGCAGGCTCGACACCCCCACATAGGACCCTTTGGCCATTGCGTCTTTTCGGTGCCTTACACAGCCCTCCAAGGAGTTCGACGAGGACTCCCTGATCCCCAGCAGCCCTGCCACCGAGACCTCGGACAACATCAGCCCGGTGGCCAGCCCCGTGCACACAGGGTGAGTGCCCGGCCCGTGCAGCACGTGTGTGCTCTGTGCACGAGCCGGCTGCACGGTGCCCACCTGCCCGTGCCTCTGCCCGCTCCAGGTTCCTGGTGAGCTTCATGGTGGACGCCCGTGGCGGGTCCATGCGGGGCAGCCGCCACCACGGCCTGCGCGTGGTCATCCCGCCCCGCGCCTGCGCCGCGCCCACCCGCATCACCTGCCGCCTGGTGAAGCCCCAGAAGCTGCCTGCACCCCCGCCACTGGCCGAGGAGGAGGGTCTGGCCAGCAGGATCATCGCCCTGGGGCCTGCTGGTGCCCAGTTCCTCAGGTGAGCACGGCTGGGAATGGAGCAGAACGGGCTGCCAGCACCAGGGTCATCCCTCAGGACTGGGAATGGATCCAGGCTCCTCTGGAGTCTCTACCATCCGGGGCAAGACCTCTGCCCACCTCTGCTTCTTGGGGGTGGGTGGAGGAGATGTCCCATCTCTGGCTGGGCACAGCATGTTTCTGGGGTGGGTCATTCCAGCATGGTGGTAGGAGAAGCCCTGACCAGCCTCATCCTGCCGGGCACAGAGCCCAGTGCTCAGAGAGAGGGAGGTCAGCAGCTCTGCCTTCTTGCCCGGCAGCTGCACAGCACGGGCAGGCACTCTGCCCAGGGCCACCTTGTTGCCCGCGTGTCCTGGTGGCAGCACGTGGGTGCCAGTGCCCTCTCTCTGCTGTCTGCAGCCCCGTCATTGTGGAGATCCCACACTTTGCCTCGTACGGGCGCGGGGACCGCGAGCTGGTGGTGCTGCGCAGTGAGAACGGCTCCGTGTGGAAGGAGCACCGCAACCGCTACGAGGAGAGCTACATGGACCAACTGCTCAACGGCATGGACGAGGGTGAGCTGGGCATGGACGAGGGTGAGCTGGGCAGGAGGGGCTCTGCCCTGGCTGCGGGCAGGGCTGTGCCGGCCGGGACAGGGGGATGGGGCTGAGCCGCGGTTGTGCAGCGTGGAGGGTGTTGGTGACAGCCACAAGCTCGGTGTGCGAGCACTGACGGCCGTGCTGCCCTTGCAGAGCTGGAGAGCCAGGAGGAGCTGGACAAGAAGAGGGTCTGCCGCATCATCACCACTGACTTCCCTCTCTACTTTGTGGTCATGTCCCGGATTTGCCAGGACTGCGATATGATCGGCCCTGAGGGAGGCTGTTTGAAAAGCACACTGGTGCCCATGGTACAGGCCACCTTCCCAGACACTGCTGTCACCAAGAGAGTGAGGCTGGCCCTGCAGGTGAGCCCCAGAGGGCCTGGCCCAGGGCCCAGACATGCTCCTGCAGGCAGGGGTGGGCACGTGCCCCAGCCTGGGGTAAAACCATCCCTGATGCCTCTCCTTTCTCCACCCACAGGCACAGCCTGTGCCTGACGAGTTGGTGACCAAGCTGCTGGGGAACCAAGCGACCTTCAGCCCCATTGTCACGGTGGAGCCACGACGGAGGAAATTCCACCGACCCATTGGGCTCCGCATCCCGCTGCCACCGTCCTGGAAGGACAATCCGAGGGACAGCGGGGAGGGTGACACCACCAGCCTGCGCCTGCTCTGCAGTGTGATCGGTGAGGCTGCCGGTCCCTCTGCGTGTGCTCTCCATGGGGGCAGGCTGGGCTGCCACAGGGGATGCAGGTCCTGGGAGCAGAGGAAAGGGCACAGCAGTGGAGAGAGCAAATGCGTAGGGAATGCTCACCCTTGCTTTCTGCTGCAGGAGGGACAGCCCAAGCCCAGTGGGAAGACATAACAGGCACCACGAAGCTGGTCTATGAAAATGAGTGTGCTAACTTTACCACCAATGTGTCTGCCAGGTGAGTCCTGGTTGAACGTGGGCTCATCTGGGAACATCTGGTGCTCCTTGGACCTTCTTGGCCTTTGCCAGGGGAAGCCCTTTGCCCTGTGCTCATTGTGGTGCTGCCCCATTCCTACATGCAGGGCAGTCGCTTCCAGCTATGAGGCCCCCCTGCATCAGGAAACACTCATGACAACAGGGTGTGCAGAGGGAAGGGCACCATTCTTTGTATTTGGGTGTGTCCCCATCACAGATGGGGCTCCACCTGTACCCAGCTCTTGGGGCACCCTCTGCAGTCCAGTTTGCTGTTGGGGAGGGTGTGGGGGCAGCTCCACTGGTGCCACTGGGGACCCTGCCCAGCAGCACCCTGACCCAGCTCTCCCACAGGTTCTGGCTGGCTGACTGCCCACGCACGGCCGAGGCCGTGCACTTTGCCACCATGCTGTACAGGGAGCTGACAGCCGTGCCCTACATGGCCAAATTCGTGGTGTTTGCCAAGATGAACGATGCACGGGAAGGCCGCCTGCGCTGCTACTGCATGACTGATGACAAGGTTGACAAGACTTTGGAGCAGCACGAGAACTTCACCGAGGTGGCCCGCAGCAGGGACATTGAGGTTTGTCCCCAGCACACGCGTGGAGGGCAGCAGGGAGAGAGAGGGCTGACAAAGTGAGGGGAGACTGATGCCGGTGGAGGGGCCTGGCCCTGGCTTGGGTAGGAGAGTCAAGATTACCTACCCTGTCCAGGGGCAGGAGAAGCAGCTCTGCACAGGGTCTGAGCCTGTTTTCTGCTCCCTGCCAGGTGGTAGAGGGGATGCCTTTGCACGTCGAACTCTCAGGGAACCTGGTGCCTGTCAAGAAGGCCACTCAGCCCCGCACCTTCCTCTTCCAGTCCTTCCGGGAGAATCGTCTTGCCGTCCCCATCAAGGTAACATCAGGGTGCAGGACTGGGCAGCACTTGGGGCCCTTGGCTTGTGCCAGGCCACCTAACAGGGCTCTTGTTGCTCAGGTCCGGGACAGCAGCCGGGAAGCCAGCGGCTCCCTGTCCTTCCTGCGCAAGGCCATGAAATATGAGGACCTCCAGCATGTGCTCTGCCACCTGAACATCAGCATACCACCCTGCACCAAGGTCAGTGTCTGCCACTCTGGGAGGGCAGCCCTTGCTGCCAGCTTTTCTTCCTCAGCTTCTCCACACGGCCAGGCCATGCCCCTCTGTGGCTGTGGGAGAAGCAGTGGTGCCAGGGCAGAGCCGCTGCCCTCTTTCCAAGCTGTTGAGCCCTTGGCTTGTCCCCTCTCTCACAGGGCAGCGGCAGCGAGGAGCGGAGGAGGACCCTGACGCCGTTGTCTCTGCGGGAGCGGTACAGCATCCTCAGCGAGACCAGTTTCGGTACGCAGCCAGCTGGGATGGCTCCAGCCCACTCACCACCTGTGCTTGGGCTACCCGAGTCAGTGGAAAGGCTGGGCTGACCCTGTTTTGCTCACACTCACGGCAGCTCCCCTTTCCCTTTGGGTTTCTTTGGTCCTGCCTGCAGGCACTGCTGTGCCCACGGGGCTGCGAGACCCCCAGGCCAGCACCCCATTCCCCTCCCCATTCTGTGCAGCTGAAGCTGTGACTTCTTCTTCTCCTCCAGGCTCTCTAAGCAGCACCGACAAGGCAGACCAGAAGATGGTTGACATAGCAGAACAGCTGGGCCTCAGCTGGGCTGGTGAGTCCACCCCTGACAGCTCTGAGGATGCACAGCACTCCTTGGGAAGCTGATGCTTAGGGAAGCTGGAAACAAGGTGCTGGGTGGAGTGACTGTGCTTTGCACTGGGCCCACACTATGAGTGTTCCAGGGCACTGGAGTGAACTTTCCTGCACATGTCACACACACGGGTACCAGCCCTGTGCTTTGTCACCAGCTGTGTGTGCTGCTGCTGTTCAGGGAGGCCCAGCACTGTCACTGCAGCCACACACCCACCTGGCAGTACCCACACTTGTCCTTATCCTGACACCCTGCTGCACTGGTCACAGCCAACCTGGGCAGGGGGGCTTCAGCCTCTGCCCCATCCCAGCTCCCGCATGTTCTGCTGTGTTCAGTTGTACCTAACAGAGGGTCTCTGCACCGGGCCTGGCTGAGCCCTTCACAGTGCCCCCAGCCTGGTGGTGGGCACCAGAGGGTGTGATACTGAGACGTGGTGTTTTCCCCAGAGCTGGCACGTGAGCTGCAGTTTGGAGTGGAAGACATCAACAGGATACGTGTGGAGAACCCCAACTCCCTCCTGGAGCAGAGCATAGCCTTACTGAACCTCTGGGTCAGCCGAGAGGGCAAGAATGTCAAGAGTGAGTAGTTGTGGTGCCCGGTTACGGGCTCAGAGGTGTCCGGGCTGGCTGTGTGCACACTGGGGGATCGCTGCCTGTGCTTTACAGCACTGGCTCGTGCATTCCTGCCCACCTGGAGGGCGTCTGGGGCTCGGCTCTGCCCCCCCAGTGACCAGTCTGTTGACACTTGTTCCCCCTGCAGTGGAGAACCTGTACACGGCGCTGAGGAACATCGACCGCGGCGAGATCGTCAGCGCGCTGGAGGGCTCCGGCCGGCAGAGCCGCAGCCTGAAGGGCGGCTGGCGCTACACGGACAGAGAATACTCCCTCTCACCATCCCAGATGAATGGTGAGCCCCAGCTTGTGGCAGGGACTGCAGGAGGGCCCTGGGGTCTGTGCACAGAGAGATCGGGGCTGGTGTCTTGCCTGACCAGGTTGCGCCTGCTGAGAACTCAGTGGGCACAAGGTGTTGCTGACAGACGTGGCCTCTTCACTGGGGCTTACGCTGCAGGAAACTTGGCCCTGTCCTCCTGCCTTCTCAGAAACTCTCCAGGTGGGGTTGACACGCGTTCCTTATCCCGGTGCGCCAGTGAGAGGTGCCTCTGGCTGTGCAAGCTGAGCAGTAGCCAGGGAGCCCGTGGAGCCCTGGCTGTGTGGCTGAGGTGGTGTGTCCGGGCTGGGCCCCAGGCAGAGCGTGCCTGGGTGTGGGGACACAGCCGGGCTCAGCTGCAGCATGTGCCACAGGGAGCAGGCACACTGGACAGGGGCAGGGCTTTGTGCTGCTGCAGCCCTGCACTGTGGCTCTGCCCCTGCAGCGCTGGCTCATCGCTCTCTCCCTCTCTGTCTCTCCCCTTGTTCTGCTCTCTCAAACATGCCACCTAGTGCTGCCAGGTGCGGGCACTCCTGTGGGTCACTTCTTGTCACCTTTCTTCTCTGAGCTCATCCTGGCCTCTCCTTCTCTCATCTTCCTCCACTGCCTGTTTCCACTGTCTCCACCTCAGCTGAGCCCTCTGGGAGCCGCGTCCTGCTCCGGCGACTGCATGTCCAGGGACTGCCCCCCCTGGGGGTGTCGTGCTTGCAGGCAGCCATCCCAGGCCTCCTCCTCCTGCACGGGCTGCTCCTCCCCTGCTGGCCCTGCACTGCATGTCCCTGGCCAGGCGCCTGCACGGGGCTGAGGTGCCCTCCCTGTGCTGGAGGTCCCAACTGTGCCCCATACCTTGGCTGTGGCTGGCATTCCCCAGCTGTCTGGGGAACAGAACGGGTTTGCTGCTGATCTCCAGGGGTGGAAAAAGAGTTGATGGCTCAGAGTGGAAAAAAGCTGAGCAAAGCCATCTGCATGGGTAGGGCTGCCTGGCTTGGTTGAAGTCCATACGGATGTGCCTGAGCTGTGCACATGGCCCTGGGTGATGAGGACATAACAACTGTTTGTAGCCCTGGAGAGACCAAGGGGGTTGTAAGGCCCTGGCTGCCTCCTGCAGGGCCTTGGGGTTGCATGACATTTACGGGTGCCATCCTTCCCTGCTCATGGTACTTTCAACCTGCTCCTCTGTGCTGTGGAGAGTGTTTGGCTTTGGGAGTCAGTGTCTGCCGGGCTTGGCCACCTGAACTCCAGGCTAACTGCCAGCCTGCTGATGCTGGGTGGGGGCTGTGGGCAGGGACCTGGGGTCTGATGGAGCAGGGTGGCAAAGAGGGCACTGTGTCCTGCAGTGTGGATGGGGCATTGTGTGAACGCCAGGCCAGTCCTCCTCACAGGAGCAGGCAGCCCCAGAACCTGCCCAAAGCAGCCCCAGGCCTCGAAGGGAGGCATGGCAGCACTCGCAGGGACCATGTGAAGGCAGCTGCTGCTGTGAGCGTGGCCCTGCTCAGCCTGGCCATGGGGGGCTGTGGCATGACCATCGCTGTCCTCGGGGCAGGCATCCTCCCAGAGGCTGTTCCCCATTTCCCTTTAGCCCCACTGTGCTTGTGCGTGCGTGGGGCGGCTGCTGGAGACGTTGCCTCTGTCTGCCCATATAGGTTACGCTTCGCTGCAGGACGAGCTGCTGTCCCCTGCCTCCCTGCATTACACGCTGCCGTCCCCGCTGCGGGCCGACCAGTACTGGAATGAGGTGGCCATCATGGATGCTATCCCAATGGCTGCCACTGAGCAGGACGCCCTGATGGAGATGTCCGACATGCAGGTGTGGTCCTCGGGGCTCACCCCCTCGCTGGTGACGGCTGAGGACTCCTCTCTGGAGTGCAGCAAGGCTGAGGACTCGGACGCCACGAGCGAAGGCCGAT
The DNA here is from genome assembly GCF_003945725.1 of Corapipo altera. Classification (NCBI taxonomy): domain Eukaryota; kingdom Metazoa; phylum Chordata; class Aves; order Passeriformes; family Pipridae; genus Corapipo; species Corapipo altera. The sequence continues at coordinate 1,017,275 of NW_020885001.1, read as the reverse complement.
TCACAGGGCAGCTTCTAGCAGATGTGCATGGCCCAGACCACATGGGCTCTATGGACCTGGTTGAGGATGACACAGTGGACTCAGATGCCATGAATGGCCTGATTGACCTTCTAGAGCAGGAGGAAGGGCAGAGGCCAGAGGGGAAGATGCCAGCCGGTGATCATCAGCCAGGGACTGGGGAGCAGGACCCGGAGAGTGAAGTCTCTTTTGTTTCAGTTCAGCAGAAGGTGCAAGCCAGGATCACGACATCACCCACTATTAGCCATGCTGTGGAGAAGAGTGCAGAGAGGTACTGCAGCCTGAGCACCAGGGTGACCACGGGAGGGGAGCAGAACCGCTTCGCCAGCTACTGCCCTGTGCTGGGCCAGCTGCAATGATCTCCCAGCTTTGCTTGCTTCTCTGCTGGTCTCCAGCTCTGGAGCCTGGGCACACGGAGCAGTGGTTGGGCCGAGTGCCTCGTGCACCTCTGGCGATGCTCTGGGGGGGCTCCTTGCAGAGCAGCTGGGAGGGAGCCCAGGCAGACAGACAGGCCCTGCATGTAGGTTGTGCTTACCAGAGCCATCCCAACCTGGGCTGCCTCCTCCCATGTTCCCAGTGGCACTGGGAGCAGCACCCAGTGATGCTCCACAGCGTTGCCTTAGACCCCGGCAGCCAAGCTGTGGGGCTGTGGGGTGGGCAGGGAGCATGGCAGGGAGGTGGTCTGTGCCTTTGTGCATCTGTATTCTGTGCTGCTTCTGCCAGGAGCCGGCAGTGCCGGGAGCCCGCGCCCGGCGGGGTGCAGGCTGTGCCCGTGTGCCTGCGGAGCTCGGCTGGTGCTCGGGGTGCAGCACTCCACGGCAAAGCTGACTGCCTCTCTCTCTCTGTCTCTCTCTCCCTGTCCCTCTCCGGTGCCCAGGCTGAGGGACTGGAATGCAGAAGGCTCCTTTATCTCCTGCCTACAGGACCTGACAGCGGGCTCCTGGCAGGAGGGGGTCACCCGAAGGCTGCTCCCAACGCACACCACGGCCTCCGAGGCACAGGGCCAGGAGCAAGAGCAGGTCCTGGTGCCAGCCGTGGAGCTGATGCGGATCAGCTCTGCAGAGGACAGCGACTGGCAGCCTCAGCACCCCACGGGCGGCTGGCAGGAGGAGGCCCACAGCCGCTTCTTTGGGCAGGTGAGGGTAAGGGCAGGGGACTTGGCCCCACAGAAGGTGGAGACCCTATGGACAGCCTTGTCTGGAGCCTGCTGCCAGGCCAGTCAGGCAGACCGGGTGCCAGCTCTGCAAATCTCCTGGCACACTTCCTGCCCCTAGGGGTGCCTCTCAGCCCAGAATAGCCTGCTGTGCCTGATACCTGAGCTCTTGCTCTCCATTTATAACCCAGTCACCCTCTCTGACTGCTTCCTTATTGAGTATCTGCCCTGGCTGCTGGCCCATCAGCTTGCTGGAGCCAGAAATAGAGCTGGTCTGGGGGCCAGGCTTGGGTGGTGGGCATGATGGCATGGTCACCCAGAGCCAGCAGGTACAAGGTGAGGGCGAGCACCTTTCTCCAGCCAGGGCACTCAGAGCCATCCCGGCAGCACGGCCGTGCTTGGAGGTGGCTGCTCAGCTCTGCAGAGTCTCCTGAGTCACGGGTGATTCCAATGACATCCCAAAGCCCTGGCTCCTGCCCAGGGCTTCCTTTGTCCTGTGACAGAGGGACTGCACGTTGCCCTCCCGCCGCAGTCAGGAGGACAGGCCGCTGGCAGGCTGACGGAGAAAAGGGACAGAGCTGTCCCGGTCCCTGCCTGGCCGGGGCATCCCGGCCCCATGACTTTGAGAGGAGCTGCGAGCGCAAAGGACAGCGCAGCTGCCCGCTCCCTTCTCGCCGCCCCCAGCCAGCCGAGCTCTGGTTACAGGCGCGTCCCGCAGGGCCGGGCAGACCCGCAGCGTCCCAGCCCGGGGCATGGCTCTGCCGCTCTGACGGCGGGCGCGGACCCGCGGGGGCAGGATGTGGGCTCTGCTGGCCCAGCTGCTGATCGCGCTGGTGCTGCTGGCGTTCTTCCTGGTCAGCTGCCAGAACGTCATGCACATCGTCAGGGGCTCCGTCCGCTTCCTGCTCAAACACGCCCACCGGGAGCTGGACAAGGAGCTCGGGGAGAGCCCGGGGCTGGCGGACGATGAGGAGGCTCTCTCCGCCAGAGTCGTCCGCCGGCGCGTCCTCGTGAAGGTAACGAGCAGGGAGCCGGGAGAGCAGCCCCGGGGCAGATGTGGAGGAAGGCAGTGACGGGGCAGGGCAGGGGGGGAGCCGCAGGCTGCGGGGTGCGTGTCAGGTGTACTGTTCTACCTGCGAAGGGACTCCCCTGATCTCCCTCCTGTTGCTGCAGGGGAACGAAGTCCTTCATCTCCCTGGAGAGCAGGTGACCGAGGAGCAGTTCACAGACGATCAAGGCAATATCGTCACCAAGAAGGTGAGTGATCAGGGGCAAGATATGGACAAGGGCACGAAGAAGCCTTTCTTCTGTCCCCTCCACCCGGCTGCCCTGTTCCCTGCAGCCCAGGGGTCCATGCAGGGCACTTGTGTCCTGCTGTCTTCGGTTACGGCACTTCTGCAGCTCGTGGGATGGAGGCTGCCACGTGCACTTGAGGGCCAGACTGGGTGAGGAGGGAGGCATGGTGTCCTGGAGCCAGCTGTGACACCGGCTGTGTGGGTCTCCACAGATTATCCGGAAGGTGGTGCGTCAGCTGGGCCCTGGTGACATGGGTGACAGGCAGGAACAGGAGGAGCTGATTCTGGAGGGCTCCCTGCGGGAGCCCCAAGACCTGGAGGCTGAGGATGATCACTTCATGAAATACTCCTTCTTGCACCGGGATGGTCTGGGGGCCAAGGTACAGTGTGGCTCTTAGCCCTGCCTTGCAGGCAGCCTGCCCGGGCCAGCACCACCTCTGCAGTACTCTCAGGCTTTGGGATTATGCCACCTTCTGTCCTTTCTTCTGCCCTGCTCTCCTCTCCTGTTTCCCCTCTAAGAATTCCAGGGGCAAATCTTGCCCACTGCCCTGTCTTCTTGCTTGGTGTCTTCTGCCAACTGACTCTGCCTTTCCCTCTCCTGTCCTCTTCGTGTGTCTGTCTTCACCCGGGTGATGTCCTGCTTCCTGCCCCTGCGGCTCCCTCAGGAGGAGGTGCGAGTGCGTGTCCCGAAACCAGAGGTCTCCGGGGGCAGGATGGGGGCTCAGATAGTGAAACGAGCCAGCCTGAAAAGGGGGAAGCAGTGACCCCTCAAATGGCCTCTTTTGAGGTAACCCCACCTTTGCTCTTCCTTCTGCCCGTGCTGCTGCCTGCACCGAGCTGCTGGTCATGCACATTCTCCCGGGGAAAGTGTAACATGGCTGTGCCCAGCTCTTGGCCTGCAGAGAGGGGTTGCTGTGCTGCAGCAAAGTGCTGAGGGTGGGCAGTGGGGTGCCCCCCTGCTGCTGACCTGCTCCTGGGTGCTGTGGGCACAGGGTGCCTCGATGCCTCAGCCAACTGTGTGCTCAGAACCCTGCTGCAGCCACAGCGAGGGGCACTGAAGCCAGGAAGGGGGTGCAGGCCATGGCAGGGGCACCATGGCTGGTGGGTGGCAGGGCAGTAGGGATGCAGGAGTGGCAGGTGCAGGAACATGACCCTTGTAGGGGCTGAGACAGAGCCCCTGCCTTTGGCCTGGGACATTTCTTCCATTAATCCGCAGTGTGAGGTCAGAGTTATTCCCTGCTCCCCCTGCCTTCCTTGTGGGGTGGGTCTGGAGCAGGCTGAGGCAGGGTGCTTGGCACAGCACACTGGGGGCAGCTGCATCACTGTGCTCTGCACACTCACCTCAGGGCTGTCAGTGCAGTGCTGGGGAAGGTGTTGCAGGAGTGCTCCCCAGCTGCCCAGCACTGCCTGGGCCCGGGAGGAGGCTGCTCAGCAGGGGCAGTTGGTCCTCTGCTCTTCATGCATGGGTCTGTCTGTGCTCCCTCTCCCTGCTCTCTCCACTCTGTTAGCAGGCTCTCTGTGGGTGTGTGACAGTGAAGAGGCTTGTGCTTGTGAGCACATGTTCATGCAGACCCATCCCCATCCCCTCTGTCTGCCTCACTCCCCAGACAGTCCCTGGCTCTACCTCTCTCTGGGGCACTGCTCCTGCTGCTTTGCTTTTGCTATTTTCTGTCATGTGTGAAAGTGGCCCAGGGTATGCATGGGGGATGTATGGGGTATTCCTCACTGCTGGGAGAGTGGGGTGTAGTCAGTCACCCCAGTTGAGGCTGGGGGCTCAGGGCTGGCCTCCTCCATCCCAGAGCCTAGAGCAGCCCTGCCAGCTCCTTCCCAGTGCCATGTTGCTGTTGGTGCTGCTCAGCCCCTGCTTGCTGTTCTCTGAAGCCGGGGCAGCACCATCCATGCCATCTGTGTCACTGCTCCTGGCTCCAGGCAGGCCACTTACTGGGGCTCTGTCACCGTCTCTCTGACACTCCCCAAAACTTGTCTGGTGGTTGCTGGACAGAACGGGTGCATGTGGGCTGAGCACAGTGTGCAGAAGGGGCTTCCCAGCCACGTGCCTGGCTGCCCCCAGCCTTTCTCCTGGCTGTGCCACCACGAACGCCCGGTAACCCCATCTCTCTGTACGTGTCTCTCCAGGATCGCACCTCAACACCAAACCACTGAACTCCACACACGTTCTGACACATACCTGAGAAGAGAGGAGAGGAGAGCAGAGAGTGGAGGGGAGCAGGGCTGGCTGTACATGTTTCTATAGGCTAATGGCATGATTTCTGTATGAGACATACTTACCGTCCTATCCGCATGACTGACTGACTGCAAGACGCATGAGCTACAGTACTTCAAACTGACGGGGCCTCCGTCCCTGCCCCGCTGCTGCCAGGAGCCCAGGGACAGCAGCACACACCAGGGGCATCCTCTCAGCTCCTCTGCGAGGCAAGAGCTGGACTGGAAGACAATGAGGGGGAAGGAGATTCCGCCCTCGTGTGATCGCGTGTGTAGATGCATCCCCACGTCCGTGCTCCAGCTGCAGGAGGGAAGCTGGGGCAGCATGGCACTGCTCACCACGGGAGGAGAGGTGCTTGGCCCCCCCAGTGCCTCTGCTGCCTCTGCTGGACTCGCTTCTCATCCCTCTCAGTGAGTGCTGGGTTTTGGGGAGGGCAGTAGTGGGCAGGGGGTGTGAGGGGAGGCTGCAGGGCTGCCCTGGGCAGAGGGATGAGTGCAGGGCTGCCCTTCCTCTCCCCAGCACGTGCAACGTCTCCCACCAGGGCAGGGCTCTGGGCTGAGCACTGAGCTCGTTACTTGTGTTGAAAGTGTAAACTGTACAGCAATCAGCCTTGTGTATATGAACTGATAAATACTATGCAAACCCCTAGGGACACTCTAGCAGTATGTACAAAGCACTAACAGCTCTGCTCCCAAATACCTCTTCAGGCTGCAGGACAGGCAAAACCTCTGGAGTGTGTGAGCAGCTCTGGTGAATGGAGCAGGGAGGCTACAGCAGTGAGAGGGTCTGCCCCTGCCCTGTGCTCCTCTGCCTGAGCCTGGCCCCTTCCTGCACCTAGAGGTGCAGTCCCATGGGTCTGTCTGTGGTGCAGCCCCAGTTTGTGTTGGTTCCAGCTGGGTTAAAGCTGTAGGCCTGTGTTGAGGTGCTTGGGGCCCATGGAGGATGAGTAGTGAGACAGAGCAGGGGGTGCTTGTGCCACGCATGGGGTCGTGCCTAGCTCTACTCAGCACAATATCTGCTCAGGAGATGAGCCAGGAGCTGGCAGGAGCCAGCAGCCCTGCACTACGCACCCCAGGCAAGGGCTCTGCAGGGACCCTGGCCTCCCTGCAAGGGAGGATATAGCCCAGTGACCCCTGGATGCTGACCCTCCCGGGACCAATCCCAGAGACGTGGGGGCTGCTGCCCCAGTAGCAGCATTTTGGCCAGGGGGAAGGTGCTGTGGCAGCAGCCCGAGCCCAGAGGTCACTGTGGGGCTGGGGCAGCCCTGGCAGCTGCTCTGGCAGAAGAGCAGCACTGGGCAGAGCTGCCCAGGCAGCTCGGAGGTGGGCAGTGGATTGAACCTGTTGCAATACTGACCCCAGGAGTGCAGGATGCAGGTGGTGGCACTTGGTCCCAGGTCCCCAACCCTGTCCTTTACCTGACTGTCGTGGGGGCCTGGCCTTTGTAGCACAGTGGTATGGAGACCCCCTGCTCTTTCCCCTGGAGGTGGCCACGGACCTGCTTTGCAGAGTCTGAGTTTGCTCTCTATGGCCATGTGCAGAACGAGCCCACCTCCAGCTTCAGGCCACGTGATGGTGGCCTTGGCAGGGCAGCCCTGCCTCGCAGTGGGTGCACATCTGCTGGGAGAGCCCCTGGCTGCCCTGCAGCCACGAAGAAGCCTCACTGCAGCAAAGCAACTGACCCAGCTTAGCCTTGGAGAGCAAAGCAGCCCCTTCCCCACCCCAAAGTTGAGCCATATAGGCACAGTCTCTCCATCCATCACCCTCGCTGCGTACAATAACCTCCCTAGACCCACTGTGACAGCTGACTCCGTAGCATCACCATAGAGTTGTGTGTGGGTCCAGTGCTTTGGCCTTGTGTATGCCGTAGGGAATGTGCTGTGCTGAACCGTGCCAGGCACCTGCAGTGACATTGCTTCGCGCTCAGATTGCTTGTAGGGCTGGTAGGGGGAGGCTGCACCCAACTTTGAGCCTAGAGAATGCTGCAGTCTGCACACTAGAAGCTTTTTAGAGTTTTAAAAATTACTTTTATTTTCTTTTTTTAATTGTTATGAAAACAAGCCTTTTGGATCTCCCTGTCTTAGCCCCTGATGTATAGATCATTTCCCTGTACACCAGCTATCGGACTATGAATTAATAAAGAAACCAACACAGACCGTGTCTCGTCTCTGCTCTTCCAAAGGTGGGGAAAGGTGGAGACCCCGGGGGGAACCCTTCTGCCCGCACCCCCCGTGGCGGTGGCGGCTGTTCGTGCCCTGGGGTTTGCGGGGGATTCGAAGGGAGCCGGACCGGGCGCGCTCCGAGCGGCCTCTGCCGCGGTGGGTGGGGTGGAAGCGGGAGCCCCGGCCCGCCCGGCGCTGTCCAGCGTCCGCTCCGCCCCGCACTCCGGCCCCGTATCCCACCCCGTCCCGTATTCCGTCCCTCTATCCCGACCCCGTATCCCATTCCCGTATCCCGTTCCTATATCCCGTCCCGTGCCCGTATCGCCGTATCCTGTCCTGTCCCGTACCTGCCCACATGCCACGACCGTACCCCCGTACCCCATCCCTATATCCTTGTACCGCGTCCCTATATCCTATCCCTATACCCCCGTACCCCATCCCCATACCCCATCCCTTTATCCCTATATACTTATATCCTTATATCCCTGTATCCCTGTATCCCTCTATCCCTGTATCCCTATATCCCTGTATCCCTCTATCCCTATATCCCTGTATCCCTGTATCCCTCTATCCCTCTATCCCTGTATCCCTGTATCCCTGTATCCCTGTATCCCTGTATCCCT
>NW_020885001.1:995331-1009791 GCF_003945725.1 Corapipo altera | reverse complement strand
GCCTGCCCTGCCCACCCTGCCCTGCCCAGTCTGCCGGCCCTGCCCGGCCCCGCGCCACCCGGCACCCCCGGCCACGCCGGGCACCGGGGGCCCAGTAGCCCCCAGGCCAGTGGGAATGGGCGAGCCGTCGCACCTCCAGGGGTCCGGGCTCTGAGGGCCGCCTCGGTGCCGGAGCCATGGACGCCAACCTGCCGGGCACCTTCCTCCTCAACGGCCCCTCGCTGGGCCCCTTCCCCGAGGCCAAGGCGCCCGTCTGCCAGTACTCGGTGCAGAGCTCCTTCTACAAGCTGGGTCCCCCCGGGCTGGGCGCCCAGCTGGCCGCGGGCACCCCCCACGGCATCTCCGACATCCTCGGCCGGCCCGCGGCGACGCCCAACAGCGGCCTCCTGCCCGGGTACCCGCACGCGGGCGGATTTAACGGACTGAGCTCCCCGGGAGTCTATTACGGGCCCCAGGTGGGCGCCCTCCCCAAGGCTGGTGGCGAGTACCTGCCGCGGGCCCGGAGCTGCTGGGCCGAGGCGGCCCCGGCGTGGCGGGGCGGGCGGCAGTGCGGCGGCCGTAAGTACCGCGGGCCGGGGCGGGCGGGGGTGCGGGGGTGCCCTGCGGAGGCCGGACCCGTCGGCACCGGGGCGGAGACGTGGGGCGGCTGCCCGGGCTGCGTCTTGTCCGTCGCCCTGCACGAGGCACGGGTCAGCCTGCGGGTCACCCCGGGGCGGTGGGAAGGGCCGCGATGCCAAAGGCTGCTGGACCTCGAACTGTCACAGAAGTTTCGGTTCAAGAGCGGGGGCAGCTCCAATGACAGAAATTAACTCTTTGCCCCCAGGCAGCCACAGCTGGCACGGACAGGCAGAGCACTCTGGCTCACTGATCCCCCTTTGCTCCAGCAGTGTCACCGGGGCCAGTGCCTGGTCCAGCTCGGTGCAGAGGCAGGCAGGATGGCACAGGGAGAGAGGCAGGATGGCCGGGTGTGGACTGACAGCACTGCCTGCCTGGTGGAGAGCTGGCAGGGGAACTGCTGAGCATGGTGCTGCTCTCCCCGAGGGTGGGTGGGATGGGTGCACCAACTATGTCACGAGGAGTCCTGGGAGGCTCTGGGCCAGGACCAGGGTCCCATTCCACCCTCTCCAGGTGATGCTTTTGGAATGGATGGGTCAGGCAGCTCGGCCATCTGCTCCTGGCACAGCTACGAGCTGATGACCAGCTCTGCTTGTCTTCTGTCCTGCGTCCTGCAAGGTGTGGGGTGTGGGGGCACGCTGTTCCAGCACTGCGTGGCTCTGAAGTCCTGCACTGCTGGTAGCGACCCTTCCCCTCTCAGCACAACCACCCAGTGCTGTCCTCGAGCAGGAGCTGCACAGCCTGGCTCTGGCACAGCGTCAGCTCAGCCCTCCTGGGATGGGGCTGAAGCCTTCAAGCCAGAATACGGTTTTAATTTGGAGGGGAGCCGGTGTGGGGGGGACTCTGTGGGTGCTGAGGGCTGGTGCCATGCTCAGGAGAAGGGGAGAGCTGCCCAGAGTCGTGGGCTGCAGAGAGCTCACCTGCTTCTGTCCTCCTCTCCTGCAGCCCCTGCTCACCTGGCTGACAGCATCCACAAGAAGAAGCACACGCGTCCCACCTTCACAGGGCACCAGATCTTTGCTCTGGAGAAGACTTTTGAGCAGACCAAGTACTTGGCAGGTCCGGAAAGAGCACGGCTGGCCTATTCTCTCGGCATGACTGAGTCCCAGGTGAAGGTGAGTGCTGGTCCCTGCATGGCACGGGGTGTGCAGGGTGGTGGCTGCTCACCAAGCTGGGCCCGTGGGGCGACAGGTCTGGTTCCAGAACCGACGGACCAAATGGAGGAAGAAGAGCGCCCTGGAGCCCTCCTCATCCTCGCAGCGGGCGGGGGGCTCTGGTGGAGAGCGGGCGGCCTCTGAGACCGAGGATGATGAGTACAACAAACCCCTGGACCCCGACTCAGACGACGAGAAGATCCGGCTGCTGCTGAGGAAGCACCGCGCGGCCTTCTCGATGCTGGGCTTGGGCTCGCACAGCGGCTGAGCGTGGGCACAGCCGGCCCCTCTGGGCTGGGGGGACACTGGCCTGGCCACCCGCATCCTGCTGGGGTGACTGCCCTCCCTGGCAGGCTGTCGGAATGGGGCAGCTGCCGGCAGGACGGGGATCGTGGCTGGCAGGGCTGGGGGCAGCACGTGTGGGCAGTGTCAGGCACGGCCGTGGTGTCGGCACTGATGAAATAAAGGTCCCAGTCAAGTCCAAGCACTTGTTTCGTGGGTGTGGGGTCCAGGGTGGCCCTGTGAGGCTGGGCCAGAGAAGGGTCAGGGATAGGATATGTGGGGCAGGGTCTGTGTGCCAGGCAGGGGAAGGGGCTTTGCTGTGGTGCTGTGTGTGGGGCAGGAAGAGTCTACAGGAGCAGGGCAGCCCTGGGGACCTTTCCTGTGGTTTGGGCGTGCACCAGCAGCAAGAGGTGCTGGTTCAAAAGTCACTCGTTGGGGCCTCTTATTGGAACCTCTTAGCGGCAAATAAATATCATTTATCTTGGGCTGTGAGTGAGAGCCCATTCACCTGTCGGGGCTGCAGGATTGATGTGGCGTCAATGGCCCTGCTGTGTTTGCCTGCCAGCCTGGTGGGTCCCCCCCTCCGTGCTGCAGCCCTGTGCAGTGGGGGCTGCACATCCACACCCCTGGGCCTGCACACTCCCTGCTCTGGTTGCCCAGGGCTCAGCCCCTGCGTGCCAGTGGTGGGTGCTGTGCGGGGCCGGCCATCCCCGGGTGCCAGAGGGGCTGCTGCTGGCACAGGCACAGTGCTGGGGGCCCGGCAGTTGTTCAGCCAAGAGCCAATTCAGTGCCAGCCAGGTGTGAGCAAATACACAGTCTGTGTCTTGGGAGGAAATCGATAGGAGATAAGGTGCTGCCGGCCCATCAGGCACTGATTAGCGGGGTGGCACAGGCACAGAAGGGGCAGACACAGGGAAGGGATGTCCTTTCCTGCGGCCCCAGGCAGTACCTGTGCCAGGCTGGTGGCCAAGTCCACGCCTGGGACAGCTGAAGGCCCTGAGCACCAGCCTCGTGGTGTGTGGCTGCAGGCCACGGCTGTGCAACCCTCCTGCCCAGGCCCCAGGGCCCACATGGGCCTTGGAGTCCTCTCCAATCTGTCACTGGGCTGGGGGCACTTTGCCAGGAGCCCTGACTGCCCAGCAGCACTTTTCCAGGGCTCACGAGATATTCTCCCTGCACAGGTGCCTGTCCAGCTCCCCAGCGAGCATGGGGCTCATAATGCTCCCCCCTCAGCCACGCAGCCCCTCCACTGCCTTCATGGGGCAGGTGCCAGGAGGGTTGAGGGGCAGAGCCAATGGATCCTTTGTAGGGATGTGGGATGCCAGGTCCCACAGCAGCGTGGTGCCCGGGGCTGGTGGCAGGGCTGCGAGAGACACATCACTGTCTGTGGGCAGAGCCAGTGCTCAGCAGGAGCAGGTTCCACACGGTGGGAGAAGTGAGGGGCTGCTGTCGGGATATTTTTTTAACATTTTCTAAGCTGCCCAGCGTGGCTGACAATTTTTAATGTACTAACTGCCTGGTCCAGTGAGCTGATTAATTGGTGCTGTGGAGATCAATACAAAACAGAAAATTAAAACAATTTTAAAGTGATTAAGTAGTTTAACACCTGTCTGATGCCACGTCAGAGCTAGGAGACAAATAAAGCAAGTGGCAAAGGGCCTGCTGTAGCCAGGGAGAGTGACAAATGGCTGCCACAGCCTGGCTGCCCCGTGCATCCCTGCAGCCAGACAGGACCCCAGGCAGTGCTGCTCCGAGCAGGGCCCAGCCTGCTGGCCAGGACCAGCCCCTCTCCTTGCCCCCCTGCCCTCCGTGGCTCCCGTGGCCCAGCAGAGCGGTGCCCCCGCAGCGCCGGGGCTCGATGGGGCGAGCAGAGTGGTCAGCAGTGACCACAGCTCTGCCCACCCCGTGCCTGGCGCTGAGCAGCCCCTGGCTGTGCGGGCAGAGCCGGCAGCCGGCGGTGCCGGGGGTGCGAGCACAGGCAGGGCAGCCTGGCAGGCAGATGGATGGCAGCTCCGCTTCAATTCCGCATCCCTTTTCTCCCAGACAAACCCCGTCGGATTTTCATAAATCAAAGCGCCACACTGTTTAATAAAAATTTATTGACTTACAAGTGATTATTTATCAAAAGGCCATTAATAGCGGCTCTGGGAATGATGTGCTACTGGGTGGTGCATGGAGACTAATAGCAAATCAATGCCAGCATCCGGGCAGAATGCATATGAGAGCCCCGGGCCCCCGCGGGGTGCGCGGCGGCTGCAGCCCGAGCCAGCAGCCCCTGCCCCGCCGGCCGCCCAGAGCTCCCCCCCCGGTTATTTATTGCTTACAAATGAAATGATCGATACTTTTAATCTAGAGCTAAATTTATTAACTTTCTCATCGGAGAGAGACATATTGACTGGGGGCATGGGGTGGGAGAGCCGAGCAAAGATGGATGTGTGCCTCCTAACCCGTCCAGCTCCCTGCCTGCTGCCGAGCGGCCTGGGTGCTGCTGGGGACGGTCCCCGAGCACGGTGGAGGTCCTGCAGAGCTGGGGAGGGCTCTGCACATCACCACGGCCTCAGGGACAGGGCACCCAGCTGTGGGCAGGAGACCTGTGGGCACCTGCAGCCGGGTCCCTACACGAGGTCACGGCGGGGGCGTGGGAGGCCTGGCCCGGGTAGAGCTCTGCCCACACTGTGCAGCAGCATCTGCGCGGCCTGAAGGCAACACCCATCCCTGCCCAGCCCTGGAGAGTGCTAGGGAGCAGCTGCTGGCTGGGGAGGGGTGAAGCAGACCCCAGAGACCCTGCCTGGGCAGCAATGTCCACGTCCCCAGCTCAGGGCTTGTCCCCTGGGGAAGGAGCATCCACAGCTCCCAGTGAGCACGGCCCTGCCTGGGCACCCCGTGGCTCTCTGGGACTGGAACTCCCTCCAGAGCTGGCTGGACCACAGGACCCTGTCGGGGTGTTTGTCCAAATGGCCTCCAAGCAAGGGAAAAGCTTTGCAAGCCTTGGAGCCAGGGCAGCAAAGTTCCATCAGGCAAATGGGAAAAAAAAAAAAGCACAGGGAAATTCCAGTTTAAGGCCACTTGGAACAACTGTCCTCACCTGGGGGAGCAGATGCCCTCCCCACAAACACCTGAGGTACAAAGGCACTTAGGTAATTGCCTTCTCCAGGGTGCTGGGAAATGCAAGCAGGCTTCAGCAGGTAGTGAAACAGCTTTTGCTTGTAAGAGCAGGCAGAGAACCCAGTGATAGTACCAAGGTTTGTAGGAATTCAGGAAAACTGGAAAGTACACGGGATGAATGCTCAAATGCAAATTGTTTTACTGAATAATTTACTTGCAGAGCTGAAAGGGAAAGGGGCACCACCTTCAGCACAAGATTCCAGTTTTCCTGCAACAAGCTGAGATTATCCATGCACATGTTGGTGCATGACAAGGTCAAATCCCACTGTTTCCCCCAGGAGACATTTGAAAGGTGCCCCAGCCACGAATTCTCAGGCTCTCCTACCCACCCTAAGCTCCCACTAGAGCACGTACAGAGCCCCACCAGTGGCACCTGGCACCCTCCAGCTCCAGGGAGGCTTCCAGGGAGGATCATCCTCACTGCATCAGGAGCAGCAAAGAGGTTGTTACTCAGACACTGGAGAAACAACAATCTGGGTCAGGCTACGACAGGAAAGCTGCAAAAGAAAAGATTTCTCCTGGAAGTGGATCTGGAAATAGCCTGAGAGACCACATTCTGCTCCTAAGGGGTTTATGCCACACACGTGAGAGGCTCGTGAGGACTCCCCTGGTTGTCAAGGCAGCTGATTCCAGCACAGCTCACCAGCTTCAGTGCCGTGGGAGACTTGTGACTGACACCCCTGCACATCATTCCAGTCCTCCCCCGGGCTGGATACACCAGATGGAAGCACACGACACCATAAGAGTTTCTTTTAATACTGCCCCTGCACGGGGCTTCACTGTAACAGAAATGAGAAGGCATCTTTGCCACGAGCTGCCCAGGGCCTAAAGACTCCAGGCAATAACAGTGCCTCTGGGAGAGAACAGCCAGAGGGTGAAGGAGTGAGTCCAAGCTCTGGAGTGGCCCAAGTCCAAAGGTTTGGAGTTGCTCCAGACAAGCCCTGGCTGGTGCTGGAGGCAGAGGGCTCTGCAGCCCCTCGGCAGTGCTGGAGGCAGCAGCATCAGGAGCGGCTCCGGTCTTCATGGTTGCCTACAATCATTTTGCTGTAGAGTTTCTGTTGCTCCTCCTTGAAGGCGTCTTTCACCTTCTCCCTCTTCAGTCCTCCATCCCTGGGGAGAGAGTCGGATCAGGGGGCTGCAGAAAGGCACTGCCTTCGGATGGGGCTGCTCAGGGCAGGTCAGGGCTCCAGCAGCTGCCCCTGAACCACAGGCTGCCAGGGCACACTGCAGGCCACCTGTCCCCAAGGGCAGTCACTGTCCCACCAGGTTCTGCCAGGAGCTGCCCCCACGGCCCTGCACTGTGCTCATCACAGCAGCTCTGCCAGCAACATGAGCTCATCTGCTACCACTGCAGGAGACTGACCCTGCAGAGCCCCTCTGCCTGCTCAGGGCCTGGGAAAGGAATTTCCCAGCTGAACACACCTTGCTGAGCAGAAATGAGTCAGACCCAGAGCATCCCACTGCCAAGCTGCAATCACAGAACGAAGCAGCAACAAAGACTTTAGTCCCTGCTAAGAAGAGCATTCCCCCAAGGCCTGCTCTGTCCCATGCAAGACACAAACAGAGCTCTACAGCCCAGGAGCACATGCAAGAACCCAGGAACAGGGAACTGTCACCAGGAAGAGAAAAGCCTGCCTGGACTCACCAGAGCAGATCCACGAGGCCCCCCTGCCTGGCAATGGCTGACTTCACTCGATTGGCAAACTGCACTGCGTCCTCTTCAGGCTGTGGCAAAGTCAGACAGCTCAGCAGCAGCAAGGGGCCAAAGAGGAAGGAGATGAGATAGGCCAGGTTCACCTTACTTACCTGTCTGGTCATTGGGGGCAAGTACCAGACACTGCAGACAATGGCCCAGCTGGTCATCATCCTGAGGAGGTAGGTCACCATCCCGTATTTGCTGCTGTTCCAAAAGGCATCTCCGAACTGTGGGTCGTACTGCAGAAGCAGAGGAGTTTGTGAAAGTCAGGCAGTGGCTGCACCCTCCCTGAGGCTCCAACTTCCACCCAAGTGCAGCTACAGGCCAGCTCTCCCAGAGTGACCTCAGCTTTCCTGTGCTTTCAGACCAGGCTGGACTGGGCTGCCAAGACAGAGGGCTACTTGTGCCCTAAGAATGTTGCCTTCTCATACCTTGATGGCTACAGGGTAAACTGTGGCTCCGATTTCAAAGCTCCCCTTCTTGAACATCATCACAGATGTGTTGTTGATGCATGTTCCTGGAAGAGACAAGCACAATCTTCTCAACTTCTGTCTCCAAGTCAGTTCAGAAGTCTAAGCTACAGGCTTAAGGGCTGGGCCACAGGAACTCCCCCCTAAGCCTCAGTCCAAGGCCTGTTCTCTGAGTGCACAGATGGGTCACTGGGACATCATGGATCTGACCCCCACGTTCTGGGGGGTCGGGCAGCAATAAAGACACAGTGTCCCTTTGCCTCAGTGAAGGCTGTGTGAAAAGGGAAGGAACAGAGATATGGTGCTGTCCCAAGGTGCCCTCTCCACCAGGTGCTTGCCTGGCCTTGCTGCACACTCACCTTCCGGAAAAATAAGAATGGGCAGTTTGCTCTTGTCCTTGACGTGTTCTGTGAGCCTAAACAGAAGAGTGTCACCAATTAGCAGAGGGGACAGGAGCTCTCACTAGCAATCCACACAGCACATGGTCCTCGCCCTGCAGTCACCAGGGACTACTGGGGTGCCAACAACAGGGGCACAGTGTGCCTGCACCCCCGAGGCCAGGCAGTGCCCTCAGCCAAGGGGAGTGAGCAGCTCCTCCCTCCCCAGCCTGCAGCCCCGCCCCTGCAGCAGCGACTGTCACACCTTTTGGCCACCAGGTGACGATCTCTGACCTCAGAGCGCTCGAACCAGACGTGGGGACAAGCTTTCACCATGGCCCTCTGTATCACACCCATGAGCCCGCCGTGGACCTGACCCACCTGCACAGGGCAAGAGGACACAAGTTACAAGACCCGGGCACACATGACAGGCGAGGCAGCTCCCAGCTCCACAGACAAGTTGAGATTCATCTTCCTACCCCTGCCCTGGAAAGGCTGAGAGGAAAAGTCCCAGTCTCTGACAGGAAGGACAGACACAGCCAGCCCCAAGTGCTTTCTGCAGGGCACAATGTCCAGCTGCAGAAGTGCTTTGCTCTTCCAACAACAGCAAAGCCCAGAGCTCTGCTTGCAAAGCCATGCCCACACACCCCTGGTGCTCTGAGTCCCAGGGCTTGCTCGAAAGCCGTGCATAGCAGAGTCTGACAGCCCTGCCATGTCCTGCAGGGAAAAGCAGTTCTGCATGCTCCAGGGACTCTGGCTGCCCACTCCCTGTCCCACACTCGTTGCTGCTCCCTCCCCGTGGGCAGCCAGGCCCTGCAGGCAGAGCTGGGCCCTCACCATGGCGTAGTAGCCATCGCTGGCCAGGATGATCACGTCGATGGGGGAGGTGTGATTGGCCACGCAGATGCCTCCGTTTCGGGGTCTGTTTTCTCTAAATGCAAAACAAAGGCAGGGGTGAGGAGAGGAGGGAGGAGTGAGGCCTGCAGGAGGCCCAGCCTGGAGCAGCTCCCGGGCAGGACCAGCCTGGGCAGGGCCTTACCGGTCGTGGTAGGTGATGATGGCTGTGAGGGCCCGCACGCAGATCCGGTAACACATCAGGTGGACGTGTTTGCTCAGGAACTCCTTACACCTGCAGCCAGGACAGAGACAGTCACTCCCCAGTCCTACAATCTCCCCTGTAATGGTGCCACTCAGCCCAGCTGCCCCAGGCCCAGAGCCAGCCAAGCCCTTAAGTCTCTCCCACAGAAAGGCAGCATGTCCTGGGCTGTGCTGTCAGCTTATGACCACTCATGAGAACCAAACTCTGGCCTTTGTTCTTTTCTGTTATTACTCCTTTCAGAGACCAGGGCTGAGCGCTCTGCCACAGGTTTAGTGTTCACATCTAGGTCCTTTGTTTAACATCATAGGGTGTCTGTCCTGAGAGGCTGTGTCTGCAGGTGGCAGGACAGACAGGCCTTGCAGGAAAACTTCAGGATTACCAGGTCTCAAACTGCAGGGGGTGCTCCCCACCTGCTCTTCCCTCGAAGACGAACTCACCTTCCATTTGGCAAATATCCCACCACTGTGGTACCAGTCACCAACAAGCTGATGCCAGTAAATGCCAGGGCTATCCTGCAGAAAGAGGGAAGCCACATGTTAGCAAAACCAGCCACGGACCCCGCTCCCCGAGGCAGCCACCTCTGCTGATGGTGCTGAGCAGGGTCCACGGGCTGGGGAGCAGCTGCAGTGGCTGCAGCAGGACCAGGCCAGCTCAGCCCCCTGGGCAGGAGGGCCCAGCACTCACCGGAGGGGCAGCAGGAAGCAGTAGCGGATGAGCACCCCGAGGCCCCAGAGCACCGTCAGGCGCAGGCTGATGTACTGGAAGTTGTAGTTGGTCCTGCTGAGCAGGTTCCAGGACTCCAGCTCTTCAGCTGAGAACCTCTTGGTCACCTCATCGTCCATGATGGTCTCGATGCCTTTGCGGCAGAAATAGAAGATGTCTGAGAGCTCAAACTCGGGGGTGTCCAGGGCTTTGCCGCTGCCACTCCGGCGGAGCTCCTTGATCTCCTCCTCCAGTGACGTTGGCTCCTTTGCAATGATACCTGCAACGTGCCACAGGCAGCTCTGAGCAAACTGTGACCCGCCTGCTCCAAGAGAGCCACGAGCCAGGCCTTTCCTTGCCCACCCTTCCTCCAGCCCAGACAGGCCCAAACCAGCCCTCCCCACTGTCTAGAAATGAAGCACTCCCGCGGTGCTTCCCTGCCCTTCCTCATGAAAAGGACCTCTCCTTAACTCCCTCCAATCCATCCACATGGAAAAGGCTTCCCAACAGACCTCAGCTGCTCAGAGGCACCACATCTACCCCATCTCCCCAAAGGAATTTTGAACTTCCTGTGCACCCACGCAGGGCAGGATCTCACCATTGACATAGGGCTTGTACAGCGGATGGTTCTTCTCCTTGGCACCACGCTCTATTCTCAGTGTCGCCCACTGCAAGACAGACAAGACAACCACGAGATGGCACAGCAAGATTTCCTGCAGCTTCCATGACCTCTTGGCTCTGCTGCACCTGGCACGTGGTTGCCACTGCACAGCTTCTGGCTGAACTGTGCATCCTGCTTGGGTGGTCTGCACCACGGTGGAGGAAGCTGCTCAGGGGACCAGAGCTATTTTTCAACCTTGTTTCTTCCAAACTCAAAGCAGAGACTGTGTTTTCAGGTTGCTGCTGAAAACCCCAGGCTGATGACAGGATGGGATCCTTTCCCCTCCAATTCAACTGATGACTGCTGCTGCTTCTCAGCTCACCAATCCACCCTAAACAGCAGCAAGCACCCTCAGACAGCTGGCTGCCAAATCCCATGTCTGGACTACCTGTTCTCTCAGCTACTTTTCAAGGGCACCAGCACAAACTGCAGGCTGGATTTCTGGGCAGCCTTCCTGCCTGCCCTCTGAGAAAGCTCCGCAGCCCGTAACTCCTTGCATCACCCAGGCCTGGGAGGACAAGCTTGTATACAACATGCTTATCTGTGAGGGAGGGGAACTGCTGGGAACTCCTGGCATCCTGCTCTCAGGAGGCAGCGATGTGGGAATGCTGATTGCACACGGAGTGTCTGGCTCACCTCGCACCGCCTCTGCCAGCAGCAGGAACTGCAGGATTGCAGAAGACTGCCTAGACACTGCCATCCCAAGAGAAGTCAGCAGAGGAGCTCTGACCCCGCAGGAGCTGAGCAGCCTATGGAGAAGGCATTCATGGCAAGCCCAGCACATCTCCATCCTGACTGCAGCAGCAGCAAACCCACCTGGGCAGCAGCAGGCAGGTCCCTCCCTCCCCACCAACACGGGTGTGTCGCTGCCAGACAGGCCCCGTGGCTGTGTCCCACCAATTGCCAGACCAGGCTGCTGCCCCTCTGGGTTCCCAACACTGGCCTCAAGAGCTGGGAAAATCATCTGGGCAACTAATGGCCCCCAAACATGCAATTCTGAATGACCAAACTTAAGGAGTGAATTCCCACCAACTCGGGGAGCAGCTGTGTGTGAGTGCTCCTCTATCCCACCACTAAGATTCTTTGATAAGAGCTGAAATACACTTCCCACTCTCTTCAGAAAAATAGGTTCAAACACCAAAATAGGTGTTGAGAGTAAATGTTCCTGAATTGAAGGTGAAAAAGAAAACAAGGTGAAAAGTTCCATTTCAGATAAACCAAACTTCTTATTTTTCCCCCTGCTTCAGTCAGTAAATTTGAAGTCAGGTCTTCAGACATCTGTGTTAGCAAAGCCCCTCACAAAGACCAGGGTCTTCCCTCAGGCTTCTGGGGGGACTGAGAGTTTAAAGAGCTGAACACTATGAGCTCCAGGGCTGGCTTCCCAAGCCAACCAGTACAGTTATATCCCAGCCAGAAATACTCTGAGGATGACCAGCCCTGTTCAAACAGCAGCAGCTGTACCATAAACCCTTTAGCAGCATGAACTCCACATTTAAGAGCCTAAAACCTCCCCAGCAAGCACAGGGTGCCCCTTTACCTTTCACCTGGGCTGCCAGGGTAGGGTGCTGTAGGCTTTACCTGCTACTCTTAGCAGATAAAAAATTCTGGTCAGGGCCTTGCTTCAAGGAGAGGTGTTGGCTCAGAGACAGCCCACAAAATTAGACCGCCAAAGGCAGGCAAGGGAACAGCATGACCCCAAGCTGGAAAATTCCACTTGGCCTCTCTGTGCCAAGAGGGTCGGCAAGGGCTGCTGGTCGTCCTCTGAGGTGGCAGGACCAGACAGGGCTCAGCAGGCGACACTCCAGGACAGAAGCATGTTGAGAGCTCTGGGTTCTGGCCACAGACCACTCAGGGCTTGCAGGACAAAAGTCCTGCCTTACCTCCTGCTTTTGCTTTGTCCAAACATGTCCTGGAGAGGAGCAACCTGCTGGCTGCAGGCTGGTCCCTCCCCATCACCCCACATCGAGGGCTACCAGAACTCTGCCCTGTCTGGGACAGGAACCCCTCCAAGCCATCCCTCAGCACCCCTCAGACCTGCTGCATCCCTGCTGGCTGCCCAACCTCACCAGCCTGTTTCTTCACTTGAAGACTTACTAGATTAATCAGAGGGAAAAACCAGCCCACAGACAGATGTCTGGTAAACCACAGTTGGCCAAGATGAGCCAAATGGGTCATCTGGCCCCAGCATGACACCAACAGCCCAACCTTCCACCCTGGTCATCCACGATGCCCTGATGAGGCAAAAGCCTCTCTTCCCAGCACGACCACGCTTGACAAAACCCCTGCAAACACACAGAAAATTCTGAAAACACGACTTACCTGAAAAATTTTTAATAAAGTTTTCATGTAAACCTTGCGGATGCCAAAGGAGACTCCAAAAATTGCTGGCACGATGATGAAAACCAGAAGCAGAGTGAAGAGAACAGTTATGGAAATCCCCAAGAGATTAACCACCAGGCTGTCAAAGGGCAGCAGGAGGAACATGGTGAAGGGCCCAGGCAAGGCCGGGGCCCTGCAGCCAGACAGAAGGACTGCCTGCAGTGATGAACCAGTCCTCCTGTTACTGAGCAACAGTCTCACACACGCACCGAGTCCGCAGCCCGCTCACAGACCCCATTCCAAAGTTCACATCCTTTTGGGGCTCTGAGAGACAGGGAATGCAACGGGATCAGGGAGAGCACTTGGGAGAAGAAGCCAAGAGTGTGCCAGGAGGCCGGGCGAGCCGGGGCAGCGCGGGCCGAGGAGCTCAGAGCAGAGGGCACAGGCACAGCGGCCCGTCCATGGGCGCGCGGGGGGCACGGCAGCGACACGACCGCGGGTCCCCTCCCAGGCTGCTGCCCAGCGAGTCCTGCAGGGGGGCAGCTTGTGGAGGAGCTGGCAGCAGAATCCCCTCCCGGCTGCTGAGAGCATGCAGAGTCTCTTCAGAGGGACAAGGTGGAGTCCATCCCTGAGCCTGCATTGGAGGAGATGGAGGGAGTTGGCACTCGCCGGAGCCTACCCTGTGTGGAGCTATTATTGTTCTCCCCACGAGGACACGGGTGCCGGCGCAGGGCCTCGCATGACGCCTGGAACGGGTTCAGTTCTGGAGGCCCCTGGCATCCACTCACGCTGAAGGGCTGTTACAGACACGAATGAAGCCTGTGTCGCTGGGAAGCTCTTCAAACAGCGCGTTGGCTTCTTGGCAGACGAGGCACTCACGTGCCAGCAGCGGCAGCGGAGGAAAGAGCAACCCAAGTCAGCAGCTCGCAGAGATGTCAGCGCAGAGATGGTGGCAGGAGGCCAGGGACAGTGGGCTCTGGAACCTGGAAGGCAGTGCTTGAGTGAGGTCACACCACTGAGAGAAGCTCCTGAGACACAGCAAGACTCGGACCAGGACTCCAGCTACTGCCTGGCACTGTCACACACTCAGGAATCACCCCCTGCTGCCACTCGTCCTGTGTTTTCATACCAGTCCTGTATTTTCATACCACGCACACCTCAGACTCAGGCAGAGCAGACTCATCCACAACCGTGCCTAAGGCACGGGAGGCTGCAATCAGGTTCCAAGTACAGGAAAGGAGTGACAGAAAGCCCTTCCTTGTGACAGATCTTATCGCCTCCCTCATTTCAGGGCATCCCAGAGCACTGAGGAGGCGAGGTACCCAAATTCCTGGGAAGGCATCACTTCCTCTGCTCCTGTACATCTCATCCTCGGTCACACAGGGCAGCTTTACAAACAGTTCAGGACAGGAAGTTACCCCAGGGAGAGAATTACTGATGATGATTAGCCAAAGAGGAATTTGCTGGGGCACGGGGACCAGTGAAAAGGTCACACACCCTGCACTGCAGCCCTGCTGAGGGAGAATGTACATGCACAGGACCAAGGCTTGTGACAACAGTCAAGTCTGCTCGGGGGAGACTCCCCTCCAGACACCACCTTCACCTGGCTATGGAGTGTCAGCCTGACGATGGGATTTAACAGGTACCTGCCAAGCACACAAGGCAGAGGAGAGCCTGTGAAGATCCTCTTGCTGCCCTGTACAGCGTGTTCCAGCTGCTGGTTGAACACGGCTGTACCAGTAACGCCAAGAATATGGTAAGTGCTTCAAAGACACACGCACAGACCATGTCCTGGGAGAGGCAGCTCGTCAGCCACACGTGCCCATTATGCCGGAGCCGTCACCCATCCGAACCAGGACTCACGCCGGCGAACAGGTCAGACCGGCCCCCCGAGCCGGGGACGAGGCCCTGCGAGGGCTC
>NW_020885001.1:991300-994931 GCF_003945725.1 Corapipo altera | reverse complement strand
AGGAGGATGAAGAGGAGGAGGATGAAGAGCAGGAGGCAGAGGCAGGAGTCGCAAAGCGCCGTCACTTTATTAAACTCCCCGTTACAGCACCAACGACCGGAGGTGCCCCGCCGCTCTTGGCCCGGTGGCCCCGCACTAAGCCCTTCTCGGGACAGCGGAGCACGAGGAGCCCGTCCCCTCCCCAGCAGCCCTCTCCACACAAGGCACTTGGGCAGCACCGGCCCCCTGGCTCCCTGAGTGGCTCAGGCCCGGCCGCGGGCTCTGGCTCACAGCCTGTTCCTTGTCACTTGCAAGAACCTACAGGAGTCACTCCAAGCAGCAGCTTCCAGCCTCTGTGCCAGGAGCCAGCAGGGAAAAAGCTTCTGCAGAGACCGGCAGCTGCTCCTAGAGCCGTGGAGGAGCTAACAGAACTGTGAGCAGCATCTTCTGCAGCTGACCCTTCCCCCAAGACTCTTGTACCATGTCTGGGATGTGGAGAGGACCTAGATGTCTTCACACACTGCCCTCCTACCAGTAAGGAGCCTGGGTCTCTGAACGCTGCCAGGTCTGCAGGTGAGAAAGGACCAGGGCGGCAGCCCCAGAGGTGCCAAGATGCTCCCAGGCCCCACTGGCACTCTTCACGGCACGGGAGGACCCGCCCACATGGCGGATCTTGTAGTTCTTCCCATGGTTGTTGTCCCAGTGGGTCTTCTGTCCACACTGGAAGGAGATGCAGAACTCTGTGGCCCTGCGGCCGCTGGCTGGCCTGGGCAGGGTGAGCTCAAAAGAGAAGATGTCTGTGTCGGCTGAGCCGTACGTGCTGTGCATGTACTGGCAGGGGACGTCCCGGAAGCTCTTCCAGCCGTCGAAGGTGATGCGGACTGCCACCTTCTTCTCATAGGCAATGTTTCTGACCTTCACTGTCCCTGACAGAGCACGGTCCTGGATCACACAGCTCTCCAGGCAGACGAGGTTCCTGTGCAGGCTGCTGCGGAAAGCCGTGTAGTCCACTGAGGGCTGTGGGAAGTCCAGCACGTACCTGCACGCTTCTGGGCGTGAGTCCCACAGCCTGGGGCGGAAGGAGGCAAGGTCTGACAGGGCATGTTGCAAGTCACAGAGGTCCTCCTCAATCCTTGAGAAGAAGCGGACGGCCGTCAGCGAGAGCCCCTTCATATCAGCAAACACGACTCGCTTCTTCTTCTGGCCCTTGGAGCCCTTGGCGCTGTCTCGCCGCTCGGGCTCGGGTTCTGCGCTCAGCTTCTGGTTGAGACAGGATCGGAGGGGTTTGCGGCCTCGGTTGCCCCGCAGCTCCTCGTAGGAGTTCAGCAGCTTGCGGATGGGGGGCGAGTGGCTCAGGCAGAGCCGCACGGCCAGGTCCACGGGCATGGCTGGGGGGGCGACGGCCCGCCTGCCGCACACCTGGAAAAGCCTAGAGGCGAAGAGGGGGTCAGGCCCCGGCCGCCAGCCCCGGCGAGCCCCCCGGCCCCGCCCGCCCCGGCCCCGCTCACTCGCCGCAGCTCATCGCGTCCCGCGCGCTCCGCTCCGCTCCCGCCGCGGCGGCTCCGCATCAATGGGGCCGTGGGAGCGCCCGCGCCCGGGACACCCCGCCTCGGCCAATCAGCGCAGAGGACACGCCCCAGCCACGCCCCCGGCCACGCCCCCCGGAGCGGGCAAGGAAAGGGGAGACCCTCGGGGGCACCGGGAACAGGAACGGCGGGGGGAACGGCACGGGAAGGGCTCCCGGTGCCAGAGAAACGCGAGTGCTCTTGGAAGAACTACCAGCACCGGGAGGAAGCTCCGGGAGGAAGAGGAGCACGTTCCTCTCGCGTTGTCTTCAATGGGGGAGGCTCAGAAGGGGTTTGTACGTCCCCTTTCAGGTGCCTGTCCAAAGACAGCTGTTTCCAGGGTGTCTAAGAACAGAGGAAAGCCCAGACCCTGTGCTCATCCTCAGAAGCTTCTTACCCTAGTTGTGTGCACTGAGAAAGAAATTTGCTCACACCCGAGCACTGTGGTGTCCCTGACATTTATATTCAAAATCACCTTCACTGTTCAGCTCACATGTGACTCCTTGACACTAAAGACTGTCACCTAAATCAGATCACCCCTGCCCTGTACTCCCTGCTAATCTCCCCAGAGCTGTCTAGCCATTTATGTTAAGCAGCCCTGATTGTTCCTGCTGACAGCACAGATTTTCATCAGCTCATGACACAACTGACCGACCTATCAGTATTTCTACACGGCTTTTCATCACCACCGTGTCTGAATGGCCACAGTACAAGGCAAGACACCACTCATGGCATGACCAAAGTGAGGCTGAACCCAGTGCTCAGTTGGCAAAAACCTGCTGTTCAGCCCCAGCCCGTCAGCAGAACATCTGAAAGTGCCTTCCTAGCAATGAAACCATTTGCTCCACCTTTTTCTGGACCCTGGGAGAGCAGATCCGGCTCAGGCAGGGAAATCACAGCTCACCATCAGTGCCCTCCCTGCGACCTCTTTCACCATCCACCTACTCTGCATGCAGAGCTAATCACTCAGCAAACCAAAGCCATCTCACCCGGGGGGAGCAGGGAACAGGGAACGTATTTGAGCCCAAGTTTTACAGCAGGCCCTGTGAAAGCTGCTCCCACTCTGCCCAGTCTCTCCCAGTGGCACAGATTAAGGTGCATGCACTGCTGCATCTTCTCTGCCTAAAAGCACAAGCTAAAAACCATCACTTTCTCAACAGAGCTGTGGACACACCTCCTTCCCCCAGCACAGACAGAACAGAGGTGCAGTGTTAGCAGTTCCAGAGGTGTCCCAGTATTTAGCCATGGAAGAACACAAAAGTAGGTAGCAGCATTTTCAGGTGTGGCACAACTGACTCTCACTTGGAGCCTGAGTGATCTCAGCCTACCAGCCACATCCACTCTCCTGCCCAGCTGTGTGCCAGCTGCCAGGCTCCAGAGAGGAGCTGCACCAAAGGCACTCTGGATACCACCAGGGCAGCTGAGGTTCAGCTGCTAGAAGAGGACAGTGCCACTCATGCTTGCAGTGCAGCAGCCACGTGAGATGCAGCGTGGTGGCAAGCACGGGCTGTCTGGACTAGTGTTCAGTCAAACTGAATAGGGCCAAGGAGAAAGCTGCCAGACGTGCCACCCAGACAGTGCTCAGGCAGATCCCTGGAGCACGCTCCCGCAGCAGCAGATTAAGGAGGACTTTGGCTGGGAGCTCCAGTCACCTCTGTGAGGCTGTCTGGCTGTAAATACAGGCAGGGCACAATCCACAGCCCTTCCTGGGGGGCTGTGCAGGGGAATGTGCTACTGATTCCTAAGGATTAAACCCAGCCTCCTCTTAACGTCTATACTTGAAAGAATCTTCTTTACCTAAATGGATTAATTAGGAAGACTATAAACCACACATGCAAAGCCACTCACACTACAAGATGCCCTATGTCACCCCCTGCCTGGCAGAAGAAGGTGCTCCCCTCACACAGACCATGCAGGGAGGACCCTGCCCTGGCCAACACGAGCCCCTGCCAGGTGCTGAGGTACCACAGGACACCCTGGGCTTCCCCTGGAGGGGACCCGGCCTGGGTGGCCCCACAGGGAGCTCCAGGGAGCCCCGGGCTGTGTGTGTGTGGGGAGGGGTCGTGGCAGCTGCTCCCCCCGCCCCA
>NW_020885001.1:990726-991200 GCF_003945725.1 Corapipo altera | reverse complement strand
CCCGAGGCCACCAGCGGGGCCACGGTCCTGTAGCGGATCAGGTGCTGGGAGCCCTCCTCCAGGTCGATGGCATATTCCCTGTGGGCACAGGTGGCACCTGAGCTGCAGCCCAGCCCAGCCCAGCCCAGCGTGACACCGACCCGCACCCGCGCGGGGACGAGCCCACCCACCTCTGCTCATCCGTCTCTGGCTCCACCAGGATGTTCTCCTGCCGCTCCAGCACCCTCAGGAACACAAAGGAGTCCAGGTTGGGCTTCGGAACTGCACACAATGGATTCAGAGCACAAGCTCAGCCCCTATTGATGTTCCTCCGTGGGACACCAAGGGGTCCGAGGGACAGCAAAGGGAACCCCTGACACCTCTGAGCACACGTGTGCCCTGCCCCGGGGCAAGGCAGGACTGCAGAGCAGGGCACAGCAAAGGGAAGCCCTGACACCTCTGAGCACACGTGTGCCCTGCCCCGGGGCAAGGCAG
>NW_020885001.1:984963-990626 GCF_003945725.1 Corapipo altera | reverse complement strand
ACAGCAAAGGGAACCCCTGACACCTCCGAGCACACGTGTGCCCTGCCCCGGGGCAAGGCAGGACTGCAGAGCAGGGCACAGCAAAGGGAACCCCTGACACCTCCGAGCACACGTGTGCCCTGCCCCGGGGCAAGGCAGGACTGCAGAGCAGGGCACAGCAAAGGGAAGCCCTGACACCTCTGAGCACACGTGTGCCCTGCCCCGGGGCAAGGCAGGACTGCAGAGCAGGGCACAGCAGGACCCTCTGGCAGCAGCACAGAGCTGTGTTACAGCACTGTCAGCACGTCATCTTTGCTTCTCCTGAGCAGCAGCTGGAGGACAAGCCCTCACATTCTGGGCTCCCCCACTTTGTCCTGACGCTACAATTTTCAGCTCGACCTGGATGAACTCACCTGATTTTAGGAGAGACATTTTCTGCAGGTTGGGTGGCATGTGTTTTAGGGCCACGTTTTTCAGGTAAGCCTCTGTGTTCGCCATGTACCTGAAACAAACCATTGGAGCACTGACTGGTTTAATGGAACACAAACCTGCAGAGAGACTGCTGCTGCTGCCAGCAAGCAACAGCTCCTGGTCCCACAGGCACAGCCAGAGACAGGCCCCTTGGCTTACCCTGGTAACTAACTGACTCAGGGTTATTTTGTTTCAGCTCTCTTTTCTTGCCCCTAAGGAAAACCTCCTGGTAAAACACACTGATCCTTACTTCAGACCTGTCTAAGGCTCTCAGCCTCAAGAACTGCTCAGCATAACACACAGGGGAGTTCTGTAATCTACAAAAAGGGAGGAAGATGCATCGAAAACCTACTCACTCTTTAGCAAAAGCAAACTCCTCTGGTGACAGGATGGAGGGCTCCCCTTCAGCTCGAGACTTCTCCTTCTCCAGGATGTGGGGGAAAAACTTCTCTATCTGAAATTGGAATAAAATCCAAAAGAACGATACAGACCTCTCCCAAGAGTTCAGTGCCCAAATCCCCACTCTCCATTGGCTTCCCCTACAAGCAGCTGCATGAGCAGCCACAGGCCAGCCCAAATCCCTGCTCCTGAACAAACTGTGACACCAGCACGGCTGTACAACCACATGTGCAATGGCAGGGCTCAGGCAGAACGGGCCAGCAGTCACCTGTGCCACTCTGGGCTTAGGTGAAGGAAACAACACTCACAGCATTGTGACCAACACTACTGTGATGTCCCTTCACCACCACAGGGGGCTGTGCCCAAAGAATCCATTCCTTTGGCTGCACTTCGGAGAACAGGGAGAGAACATGCTTATAACTGTCTTGCTGAAGGAAGAGGCCTTGCGTGGGTAAGAATCCCTCCTTTTGAGCAGTGCCCCTTTCTCCCCTCTGGGCTGCAGAGCCAGTGTTACCTTCACCAGCCGACACCTCAAGTAGCTGCTGAGCACGAAGCGGATCCTCTCGATCTCCATGCGGTGCACGCTCACCTTCAGGTCTCCTCTCTTTGCCCGCTTCAGGTTTGCTTCCTGCAGGGAAAAGCCAAGAGACATCGAGTGGCTGAAATGTCAAACAGCAAGAAACACAGAGCAAAACATGTTTTGTACACAGAACCCATGGAATCAGACGGTGGCTGCCCTTGGTGACCCAAAGCACAGTGTTCTTGTACCCCTCAGCCCCTCCCCAGGGCAAGCTCAGAGAGGGTGCTCAGAGAGCCTTTGTCCCAGAGACAGGGGAGCAAACAACTCCCAGTGACACCCAGGCGTGTGTCTGCCAGTCCAGCCAACCCAGGGCCCCTGTGCCGCCCCCCAGCCCTGCAGAACCCACCATGTGGTCCAGCTGCTCCACGACACACTCGACGATCTCGGGTCTGCTCTCCAGCAGCTCCGGAGAGAACTTCTCGTTGAGCCAGGCCTGAAAGAAGGCAGGCTGCCAGCGTGAGCGAGGAGCGCCCCTGCCACACGCCGCGCCTCGGGGAGGGCACAAACGCGGCCGCGGCGAGCCCGGGGGCCCGCACATGGCCCGGTCCCGCAGCGCCACCCGCTCCCCAGCGCACGGCACCTGCTCCAGGCTGCGGATCAGCTGTGCCGGGGTGAGCACCAGCTCCTCGCTGCTGCTGCTGCCGCCGTCCGAGTCCGCACCCGCCTCGTCCCCGCCGGGCGCCGCCATCGCCGCCGCCATCGCCGCCCTCACGGCGGCCCCGCCCACCGCCGGCTGCGCACGCGCGGCAGCCTCTTCAGCCAATCAGGAGGCAGATGCAGCGCGCGGCAGCCTCCCCAGCCAATCAGGAGGCAGATGCAGCGCGCGGCTCTCGGCCCGGGCTGACAACTCCCCCCTCCCCAGCCCCCCGGCCCCCGGTGCCCGTGTCCCCCCGTTCCGGGTGCGAACCGTTCCGGGGAGCAGCGGTCCCCGCCCAGGAATCGCCGCCCCCGGAGCCGCGGGAGCTCCCCGGGAACAGCCCCGGCCCCGATCCCGGCCCTGCGCTCACCCCCCGGCACCGCCACACAGACCCGCACTCGGTTTAAGAAAAGGTTTACTGATCAGTACTTCTGCCAATATTGCAACAGCTGTGAAAGGCAAACACTGTTACACAGTTTAGAAAAAACAAGTTTTTATACAATGAAAATATTAAACAAATCTCAAACAAAACCCCACAGTGGCTGAGGAATGAGCCTGGAGTTCCAGATCCAGTATTAGCA
The DNA here is from genome assembly GCF_003945725.1 of Corapipo altera. Taxonomy (NCBI): domain Eukaryota; kingdom Metazoa; phylum Chordata; class Aves; order Passeriformes; family Pipridae; genus Corapipo; species Corapipo altera. Next base: position 987,979 of record NW_020885001.1, on the reverse strand, counting down.
CCTGCAGCACCACCAAATCAGCCCCTGGGCCCCTGCTCAGTTGTCTCTTCTGAACTCCTGAGTTCCTTCTACAACTGGACACTGACACCCGGCACCTAAACCCAGGCTTTTATCAGGGAAAAGGATGGAAGAGAAAGGATTAAGCCAGCTGGGACTGTGGGCCCTCCATGGTGCTGAGCAATGTCCATGCACGAGGCTGCCAAGGAATGCACAGCTCTGCTCCTGCAGCACCAGGACTGAGAGACCACCTCACACGACACCTAACAGCTCGTCAAAGCCATGTTTTCCTATAATTTATAGATAATAAACCCATAAAGAAACAGTTGTACACTTCACATATTAATCAGAGTAGGGTGGGAGTTGTTATGTTTATTGGCTCAGCATCCACTTTACTGTGCTCTCTGCTCACAGCCCAACAGGCCCCTCCTGGGGAGCACAAGGACCACCAGGGTTCAGGTCTGGCCACTCCTCCCCTTCCAGGGATAACCAACACATCCACACAAGGAGCACTTTGCCCTCTGGTTTCCTACAAGAGGCATTGCCTTGGGTCACTCCTGGCCAGGAAGAGGCACTGTTTATGTCCTCACTTCAGCACTGACCTGGAGGAGAATTCCCCACCCTGAGCTGGAGCTGTGCAGAGCCCGACTGAAGGACAGAGGGCTTTGAGAACCAGGGAGGAGCAGCACTGCACTTATGGGACTAAAGCTAACCCTCTGCTGGGCTGAGGGCCCCGTTTCTTTCAGGGGAGAAAGCAGCTTTACCACTTCTGCTTTTTCTTCAGAAGGAAAAAAAAAATAAACCCCAAAGCCAAAACAAAACTAAAAAGTGATTTCATTGCTTCAAAATCTCCTGTAAAGTGGATGCTGACCAGCTAGGTCACCCCCTGGGGAGCAGTTTGAGGAAGTTAGTCCTTGTAGTAGATGGCACTGTGGATCTGGCAGCAGAGAAAGGAATGATGCTCTAAAGTAGGAGGTAGGGGAACCTTGGTACAGCGAGTCCACCGGTGAGCTGTCGTCTGCAAAAGAAGTTTCACAGGATTAGGAACTCCTCCTAAGTCAAACCCTTCCACAGCTGCAGTTTGCTATCTCGGGAGGAGAGGCAGCAGGAGGAGCCTGAGCAGAACTCAGCACTCTGGATTTTGTTTGTCCAACAGGAAATAAAGACTTTTATTCTGTTTCTTTTTGCATAACAGGCACAAATATTTCCTCCCTCTTTCCTGCACACACTGCCAACAACCCAGACTTTACACCCCCATCCCAGGACCTGCAGAGCACCTAAGACAGGGCAGCCAGTTCCAGTTTGAGCTTTCCAAGGCCAGGGATAGTAATTCTGATGTTCTATATCTCCTCTGAGCGCAGAGAAGAGGCTGGGATTGATCTGGGATCAAGGTAACAGGTACCTGAGACTCCACAGTTTTATCTTCCGCTGGTCAAACCTCTGTCTTCATAAATGGTAATTTCAATCTGCACAGAAAAGCTGTTAGGGAAACACACCATAAAGAGATTATGAAAGCATAACCAAAAAAAGGCAGGAAAACATCAGGATGATGGGACTTTTGACCTCTGCTTCATTCCTGCTGTTTTAAGGGAGGTCTCAGAGCTCCAGAGCAAAGGGAACAGCTCATGTGAGACGCCCTGTCAGGTTGGGTTCCACCACATTTTCAGTGCCTTTCCATCTGCCAAACCTTAATGTACCAAAACCTGAGCAGAGACCAGGACACAACAGAGAGCACCACGACTATCCCAGGGTCTGCTGTGTCACAGGTCAGGCCTGAACAGAGGCGCCACACAGACAAACAGGGAGCACGAGCCAGGAGACAATCTCAGAAGCCACAAAAGGATACAACTCTGAGTCCTCTTTCAATGGGGTCTGTCAGCAGGAGGCCCTGAGGAGCATAGATCTTCTCGTTCTGTTCCTGGATGAACTTGGCAATTTTCTTTAGAACCTGCCAACAGAACAGCACAGGAGTCACAGCTCCTTCCTCAGGCTTCCTTAGTTACGAGTCAGAGCCCCAGCAGTGCCACAGGCATGGAGAACCAGCACACACCTGGTGTGACAGCAAATCCCTGCAGGGCCCAGGGGACTCAGGGACACCCCAAAGGGACCCAAACTGAGGTACCTCCACAAGGAATCTGTCCCACAGCACTGCAGGTCACAGGAAATCCCCACCCCACCCAGGCCCACGTCCCTGCCCGCAGGGGAGGCAAACACACACCTTCTCATAGTGTGTCTCCATGCACAGGAAGATGGTGTAGGCAGTCAGGCAGGCCAGACACCCCTCCAGGTAAGACTGGCCCCCAAGTTTTTCAGCTTCTGCATAGAGGTTGTTCAGGGTCCGGACCGTCTCCTCAAACTGCTGCCTGTCAATCTGCAGGAGAAGCAAGAGGGGCTGTCACAGCCTCCCATACCCTCAGACATCCCCCTCCTCTCCTGGAAGAGCTGCACTGTGCTCAGAGCCCCAGCCTGAAGGACACCCAGTCTCAGGGTGCAGCTCCTGTGCTCGGGCCGGGCCTGGATTGCAGCACAACGTGCACACAGAGCCCCTCAGAGCAGCACACAACACCCCTCAGCCACCGAGAGAGAACCTGAGCCCACAGCCAGCAGAGACAAGCAGGTGGGCAGTGCCTGGACACTCCTGCTGCCCACGGAGCTGGCCAAACACCCCCCAAAAAACCACAACACCCCCAACAACCACAACAAAGGAACGAGGGCGAGGAAAAAGTGGAGCAACAGAAAGAGAAGGGGGCAGGAAGGCGTGTTTGTTTTGCTGTCAGCTGAGGATCTCACACCTGGCAGCACCGAGCGAAGAGAGAGCACTTGAGGCAGCACTTGAGCGGCCTGGGAGCGCGCTCGGCAGGACGGGCAGGATTCCACGGGAGGGGACGGTGCCAGCGCCCGGGGGCACAGAGCCGGCTCTGTTCGCGCAGACACCGCGGGCACACTCTGCTCCCCTGCAGCCAACCCGCCGCCTTCCCGGGACCGAGACACGGGACTGGGCCCGGCACACGGGGGCGGG
>NW_020885001.1:972186-984863 GCF_003945725.1 Corapipo altera | reverse complement strand
TCACGGCCTCCGCTGCGGGTTCGTGCAGGAGCCGCTGCCCCGCGCGCGGGGGTCCCGCGGGACCGGCCCCTGGCCGGCTGGGGCGCCGGCCCGTCCGGCCCGGCCCGTCCGGGCCCGCTGGCCGAGCCCCGGCGCGCCCCGCCTCACCCTGTTCTCCAGCTCGGCCGGGAACTTGCTCTGGAACTGGCAGCGCGTGCCGCCGCTGTAGTCGCGCTGGATGAACACCTTGCCCGACACGGGCGCCTGCTGCGGCCTCATCGCCCCGGCCCGGCCCCGCCGCCGCCCCGCGCGCTTTGCGGCTGTCGCGAAAGCGCCGGCGCCGCGCCGGGCAGGCCGAGGGCGGAAGTGCTGCCCGCACCGCGCCGGGGCGCGGCACTGCGCAGGCGCAGCTCCGCCAGGCGGCTGAGCGGCCGTGTCTGCGCGTGCGTGAAGGGAGCCCGCGCTCCATTGGCTGCGCCATCACAGGCGGGGGGCGGGGCTCCGCGTGACTCCGCCCCCCCGCCGAGCACGTGGGACCGGCCCCGGGAACTGCCGGGAACGGCCCCGGGAACGGCCCCTCCCATCCCGGGAACGGCCCCTCCCATCCCGGGAACGGCCCCGGGAACGGCCCCGGGAACGGCCCCTCCCATCCCGGGAACGGCCCCTCCCATCCCGGGAACCGCCCCGGTGTCCCTGTGCCCCTCGCTGTCCCTGTGCCCCTGGCCACCATCCCAGCCCCGGCCGGCTGAGCGGTGCCCGCTGTGGTGCCAGCCAGTGGCTCGTTTATTTCAGCAGTTGATAAGACCCGTCCCCGGGTGGACAAACAGCTCGGGGAGAAGGCATTTGTTTCTCCAGTCCTGCTGTTTGCTCCCGCAGCTGGCCCTCCCCAGCCAGCTGGGGCTCCCGCCGGGAGATGATAAACGAGGGGAGCATCCCAAGGGGAATGAACTGCAGCACAGACGGGATGTTTTGGGTCACACTCCCTCTCTGCTGGGTCGGTGTCCGGGATGGTTTGGGTCACGCTCCCTCTCTGCTGGGTCGGTGTCCGGCAGGGCTGCAGGGCCAGACGTGCTTCCCATGCCCCCGGTGCCAGGGGAGGCTCCCGGGGCAGGATGTGCTGCCCGGTCATGGTGCAGGGAAGGGAAGGGAAGGGGGCTCTGGGGTCACTGGCTGCAGCACTGGGGGGGCCCAGGCTGCTTGGACACTGCCCTGGCACATCTGTCCCCCTCTCCATGGACACAGACTCCTGGCCCTGTGGCCCTTTGGTGTCAGAGTTCCCACCGACAGGGACTTCTCCATGCAGTAATTGAAAAATGCAAATGCCTTGTGCCCTTCCTGCAGGGAATCCCTCTGTGGGGCTGCAGCACTGACTCCCCTGGAGAAGCCAAACATCACACAGAGTGTCTTTTAAGTGGAAATGACCGATTTTTCACAAAGAGATGAAGCAGAAATAATTAAGCAGGGCCACAGGCATAGTTATCTTGTACCTGATTGCCAGGGCTCAGCCAGGCAGGGATTACTTCACTGTCCTCTTTGGCTGGTTTTTCCTTTTCTTCTGCTCAGGTGCTGATAATGTTTGCACCTCCTATCACAGGGCCTGTAGAAATCCATTTTCAGAGGAGCTGCTCTTGCACCCCGAGTCAGTCTGTGGACTTTGTGGGCAAACAAATCCCAGGAGTGGCTGCTGGGCTGAACAGAGAATACACAGCAGGGCGACAGACTGAGGGTGTGTAGAGAGGAAGCAGCACAACACCAGTTTAAAGATACCTTTTCCTGTTTGTATTTAATCTCTCTCTTTCTACTCCTGAAGTGGAAAGTGCCCTTGCCTGTCTGGAAGGCTCTGCAGGCACCGGGAGGGGACAGTGTCCCCATCCTGCCTGGTCATATGCTGGGCACGGCTGGAGGGAGCCAGGGGGCCCCGCCTGGGAGTTCCTGAGACCCCCGTGAACCCTCTGCATTTGCAATTTCCACTTGGTTCCCATCACACCAGAGTCTGGTGCAGCATTGTCCTTCCTCTGAGAGGACTTTTGATGGCCAAGAGGAATTCAGTGCCAGTGGAGCAGCAGGAAACATTAACCCTTAATTCTCAGCTGGGGGGGCCCTGAGCAGTGAGACCCTGGTCAGAGGGGCAGGAGTCCCTGCTGCCAGTGAGGGGGCTCCAGCTTCCCCCCTGGCTGTCCAGCTCTGAGGACAGGGGCAGCCCAGGCTGCCTGGTCCCAGCTCAGGGACCTGGATACTCCGCTGCTGGGTCTTGCCTCACCCTCCTGCCCTCCATCCCTCCCACAGGAGCAGCCTGAACTAATTAACCCTCTAGCACTCCATAATGAAGGCTAATAAACACCTAATGGGTTTGCTTGAACAACCTCGGCAAAGGCTGCAGGAAACCCCTGGTCTGTGGGGTGGGGTGAGACCAGGGAGCACAGGCTGGGGCTGCCCCCAGCTCCTCCCTCCTGCCCCCTGAGCCGAGCCCCCCAGCCCGGTCCCTGTGTGCCCCTCGGTGCCATCAGGCCTTGTCCCCTCTTTGGGGACCCGGGACTCGAGTGTGGGCAAGGCAAGGTGGGCTCCTTGTTCCTGCAAACGCTGTGGTCAGTGCCCTGTGCCTGTCACAGCGGGGCTCGAGCAGTGCCAGGAGCCCCAGTGCAAAGGAAATGTGCTCAGAAATATTCTGCTTCAAATACTGTCCCAGATGGACGGCATCTTCCTAACCTTTAGCTGGTTCCAATGTGCAAACAGTTAAGACCATAATGTTAACATTTTCTCAGATGTTTTATGTGCATATAAAATATTCTCAAAGAATGTGCTCTTGAATGCAAGGTTTTATCCCATTACAATTTTATTAGTTTATAAAAACATAAAAATATGTTTTCAGGGTGTCTGAGATACTGCTGGCCTTCGCAGTAAACTCTGAAGACCTTGCAGTGGAATATAATCACTCCTATGTGGGAGATGTCTCTGAAAGTTTTGTGATGAGGTAAATGTGCTAATTTCTCAGTCCTGTATCTGATCACCTCTGAAACCACTTAACATAGGAGCAGTTAATAACAAATATGTTCCATCTCTGCACTGAAATCTTCTTTTGCTTTCTGTTGGGGGCCAAAGGCTTGGCTTCTGAAGTACAGCTTAAGAGCTCAGGGCAACTCTTCAGTTAACTCAGTTGCTTCTCTTATCCCCCAGCAAGCAAAAGAACAGATCTCTCTTCCCCTGCCTGGCAACTGTAGCCCCTTCCAGCTGGCTTCCAGAGGCGGTAAGCGAGAATACATTTCTTTCCTGGCTTAACTGAAAACCTCAGTCAAGGAAGGAGATAAATGGAATTTAATAGATGTTCATTTTCAGACATCTACCGTTGTGCTTTTGAAACAGAAGGGATGGCAAACACTGTAATCCCTGGAAACCTTCCAGGTTTGCCATGTGAACAGGAAGGCCAGGCATGGGAACGCTGGTCATGTAATCTGTCCCTTTCTGAAATATACATTTATTGCACCGCGGTGTTTTATCATTCCATGCCTAAGTAGTTCATAATTTTAACAGGCCCATTCCGACTCAGAGCAGTGAATTAGAGTAAGCCCGTTAAAGCTGTGCAGGGAGCGTCCCCGAAATCATAAAGCAGGGCAGTAAATTGCTGTGTCAGGAGAGAGCCAGGCGCTGTCTCGGGGCTCGCACACCCTGGGCTGACCTGGAGGGGCTCAGCCACAAACCCGGGGTGCTCCGGGGGGGCCCTGGAGAGCTCTGTCCCTCAGGAGCCCATCCCGGGGGATCCCATCCTTCAAGAGGGGCGTGGGAAGGGCCCACGGGGCCACGTGGTCCCCTCTGGCCCTCCGAGCCCCCCGGGTGCTGAGGGCCACCCCGTGCCCGTGGGCACAGAGTTCTCCAGCCCGACCAAGCGCAGGCACTCGGGGCTCACGGGGGGAGACGGAAGCGCTTTGAAACAAAGGGTCTTTCAGGCCACCTCGTGCAGTGCAGATCCAAGAGGACAAATCAAATTTACAGGCATAGCTTAGATTGGGAGATACGCTCGCAAAGCCAATTTGTTTCGTTTTATGGGCTCGAAAGATTCTAAGTCAGGGCTCCCTGTATGGTTTGAATTAGGTTGGGATAGGGGTATTCTAGAAAGCCAGATCTGGAGAGGTTTTCACTCGGGGTGCTTGTAATCAAGTAGAGGCCATCCAGCAATGCTCTGAAATAAAATATTCCGTGTCTGCCCAAAACCCAAGCTTCCACATGGCAAAGAAAATTATGAATACCTGAAAAGGGAGGTATCTGTCTTGTTTTAAATACTTAGGAATAAGATTTCACATGTGTATCAACAGAGAAAGTGAGAATTTCAAAGGGTGCTGCTTTAAAAAGCAAAAAAAAACAACAAAGGAAGCTCAAAGTGCTACCAAAAAAATGAAGGTTATTTTCCTCTACCCATCTGTGGCATTAACAAGACTGTGAGTTTTGTCGTCTGAACAGGAGTGTGACTGCAGGGCTTGGAGCTGGCAGGTCCTTGTCCTGCCAGGTGATGGTCCCAGCACCCTGCTCGTGCTGACTGGGGTGACAGCATCTCCCTCCTGGGCTGGTGGAGTCCTGGCACCTTCCCTCCAACACGAGGAGCTGCTGTGACTCCCCAGCCTGAGGGCCCTGGGGTGCATTTTGTGCCCTGCAAGCCAAAAGCAGTGAGGAGACCTTGGCAGTGCTGAGCTGGTTAACGGCTGCACTCCGTGATCTTAGAGGTCTTTTCCAACCTTAGGGATTGTGTGATTCTAAGGCTGTTTGGGCAGAGGGATAAGCCCCTGGCTCCCACTGCTGAGCTCAGCTGCCAGAAAAGTTCCCCGGGAAGTAGCACAATCTTTGTTTGGTCATTAAAGCAGAAAAAGAGAGAGGGAATCTTAGGAAATGCTTGAAACGATTAGGTGATCTTAACTCTAAGGAGCTAAACAAATGCAAAGCAATTCCCCCCCCCCCCCAGCCCCTCGTGCTGCTGTAGAATGTAATCTCATTTCTAAACACACAATTACAGAAAATAAAAAGAAAAGAAAAGAATAATTAATTTCTGCTTCCTCATGCAAATCCTCTGACCAATCATTTAGGGATCAGGGGCAATTCAGCTTCTTGTGCAAATTCCAAACTGAAGGCCTGAAAAAAACAAGTGAATGGATTTACTTTTCTAAGAACCAGAATTAACAAAGGTTCCATTTTCCATGGTTATGTGCCTGGCCAGACAGCCCTTGCTGACAAGCTCTCAAAAAACATGTGTTGGCCTGTTGAAAAGGCCCCAGTGTTGACTGACAGACAATTGAAGTGACAAATTGTTTCATTGTACTTGGCAGGGAGAGCGCTGTATTAGATAATTATGGCGAGGAGGGAAGCGACAGGTCACAGGTCAGAAGACACGTCTGACCCTGTTTTCTGAAAGCCCTGAAAGGAGCCCACGCCCGGGAGAGCAGCGTGGTGCTGACAGAGGCTTCTCCTTCCGCTGGGGTGATTAAGAGCTAACGAAGGTGGAGCGGGGATGGCTCCCTGGCAGCACCCACTGCCCCTGGATGGCTCCTGGCAGCACCCACTGCCCCTGGATGGCTCCCTGGCAGCACCCACTGCCCCTGGATGGCTCCTGGCAGCACCCACTGCCCCTGGATGGCTCCTGGCAGCACCCACTGCCCCTGGATGGCTCCCTGGCAGCACCCACTGCCCCTCGCTGGCTCCCGCGGGGCCTGGAGCGTCCTGGGCCTCCTTCCATGGGATCTCCGGGCTCTGCCACCCCTGGGGCAGCACCAGAGCCCTCCGAGCACCTCGGCAGGTCCGTGTTCTGACCCGGCCGTGTCCCAGCCCCGTGTCCCAGGCAGGTCACGCTCGGGCACAGACACCTCCCAGCCTGACCCCTCCTCGCCAGGGCCTGGTTTCTTTGCTGGCTGCAGCAGAGCACAGCTAATAATTATTGAAGCCTCTCTCCCGCCACAGAAATAAAATATGGCGTGGAATCACAGCACAGCCACTCCATTGAGAGCAGCGCTCCACTGAGTAATACCAATAATTCAAAACAGATGAGCCAGAGGCTCGAGCACTATGGGCTCAGTATCCCAGCCTGCCCTGACCCCTGGAATTCGCTGAAAGTTACCTTGAGACTCGCCAGAGCTCTTTGTAACTTCTGTGAGGGTTATTTATTGCAAAGTCATAAATATTTGCTATGGATTTTCTCCATCAATCTACAAAATGAATTAGGTTAGAAAAAATGTATGTACTCGGATTTTGGGCATGTGTTTCTCAGGCAGGGGAGAAAATGTTGGATCTCAATTGTGCAGAAGACGGGCTGCTGCAGAGCTCTGGGCTCTGCTGCCTGCACTAATTAATTCCCTTCCGCAAACAGTTTAAAATGCACAGTACAGTTGAGAAGGGGGGGAGGGAGGGAAGAGGTTCTTCTTTAAATCTCCTTTAAAATCTTCCATAAAATTATTTATGGGTGAAGGAAAATTCAGTTTCCCCTCTCCTCCCTCCCAGATGCCCTGCCAGTCCACGGAAACCCTGGAATTCAGGGGCTGTTGTGCCCCAGGGAATCAGCCCCAAGCCAACATCTCCCAGTGTCCCTCAGAAGCTGGCACTGGCACCAGCTGGGTGCAATGGGATGGATGGGGGGTGCCCAGCTCTTCCCTTCCAACCCCAAGGAACAGCAAAGCCACTCCATTTTCCCACCCCTTAAAGAGAGGAAGGGGAGCAGGGCTGGCCCTGCCCTGCAGGCACTTCTCTGGCGAACTGACAAGGTTTTGTTCAGGAAAGCTTAAGTGAGACCTTCACTTTGAGGATGCTGCAGTAGGATTTGGGCACAGGCGCTGCTGCACCCAGTGGTGAGGGTGTGACAGCAGCAAGTGAGGCAGGTTCTTTCCCCAGAGGGTGGTGAGGCACTGAAGAGGCTCCCCAGGGCAGTGGGCACGGCCCCAAGGCTGCCAGAGCTCCAGGAGTGTTTGGACAATGCTCTCAGGCACATGGTGGGATTCTTGGGGTGTCCTGTGCAGCGCCAGGAGCTGGACTGGATGATCCTTGTGGGTCCCTTCCAACTCAGGGTATTTTATCAATCTCCAAGCCCCCAGAACTCTGCACCTTTTCAGCCACTGCCAAGTGACTGCAGGGGACCCAGCAGCCTGTGTGTCCCCACGGCAATTCCCACCCAGATGGGGAGCCCTGCACTCCCATGGCTGTCTGTCCTGCCACCCAAAAGTTCCTGAAAGGGTCTGCATGAATGAGCTGATCTAGCTTTGTTTCTGCTCCCATGGTTTGCCCTTTACCCTTTGGCCTTTGCCCAGCTCTGTGGCCAGGGGAGCGAGGGCCTGGCCACAGATGACTGCACAGCTGGCCAGATCCTCTCACAGGAGCACAATGAGCCCTGGGGGGGCCGGGGCTCCTGCTGCTCCCTGGCCCCAGGCACTGCCATGCTTGCTAAAACATCAAACCCGGGATTTTTCTCCTGCTGGAAGAAAGGCTCCAGTGCAGTCCCGTGCGTGGGCTGTGCCCGGTGCTGCCCGGTGCCAGGGAGAGGGGCTGCTGCTTCCCCGTGTGCTCAGTGCTGCTCCCAGTCTCCATCCTGCTTTTCTTCCACTGTGCCTGTGCAGCAAAGCCAAGCCCTGCCAGCCCTGGCTTTCCCTCCGTGGTGCTGGGGTGAGCCCAGCCTGCAGCCCACGGAAGGCAGCCTCTGACTGCCTTCCCTTCTCCCGTGAGCATCCCAGCAAGGAACAGCCTCTCCCGTTCCTTGCACACCCAGCAGGGACTCTGCCCTGTGCAGGTCACACCCCTGTCCCTGTGCACAGGTGAGGGCAGGTCAGCTGGGAGTGCCAAAGACCCGTGTGGGGCTTTTTGGGTAGGGGTGTGTCCAGCAGCATCCAGACGTCAGTGGCACGTGCAGGTGTGGGCACATGTGTGTACATGTACATGTGTGCACATGTGGGTACCTCTGGGTACGCGTGGGTACCTGAGGGTACCTGTGGGTACCTGTGTGTGCATGTGGGTACCTGTGGGTACCTGTGGGTACATGTGGGTACCTGAGGGTACCTGTGTGTGCATGTGTGTACTTGTGGGTACCTGTGGGTACATGTGTTTGCCTGTGGGTACCTGTGGGTACGTGTGTGTGCCTGTGGGTACCTGTGGGTACCTGTGTGTACCTCTGGGTACCTGTGGGTACCTGTGTGTGCCTGTGAGCACCACACTCAGACCTGCCTGGGCTGGCCCCTGCTGCCCGCCACGGGCTCTGGGCTGGGTAACAGAGTAGTGGGAAAAGCTGTGAGAGAGGGAGCGTGACACGAGGAGCTATTTGTTCAATCAATGATTTACCAGATGTGTACACTGTACTAAAGGCTTGTAAACATACTTTAATGGCCAGCTGTAAATCCGGGCAGTAGCAGTGCCAGATTCATGTCCATCAGATGTGTCTTAAGAACAGCAGAGGAAGGGCTCTGAATCACTTTGTTATAGGCTCTGTCAGCTCTGCAATTGTGCATGTAAATCAAAGGACCAGCGCCCTCAGGTCGGAACTATCTGAGTGTCAGGAGAGGTTTTATGACCAGCAGCTTCTCCTTTTCTGGGTTCCCTGCAGTTCCTTGTCTTCCAGAGGCAGCATCTCCAGAACTCTGGGTTTCCCAGTGCCCCGAGTGCGTGGCTGTGTTTTCACTGACTATGCTGGAAGTCTCTTTTGTTAATCACTGAAGCACAGCGTCATTAGTGAGAAGTGCAGAGCGTACACAAAGAGGAACTTGCCAAATTACTAATAAGCAGAAACTCCATCCATCTTAATGAGACAGGGTTAAGAAAATAGCAACCTAGAATATACACAATGGAGCTTTTCCAAGCTGTTTATTTGCTCCTGCTAGAAAGTAGTTCTGAGCTCCATCTCTGGTCCTGTTTGGAGATTGCCACATGTTTTCCAAACCACAGGCTTCTTATGCTCTTGCAAATCATTAAGCACGAGAAAGATAAATAAATAAGTGGACGGATGGCTCAAAAATTATTATAGGGAAGAGGGCAAATGGGATTGCTGCAGAGTGAGAGCATGAGGAGGTGTTTCCTTGTGGTGGGCAGGTCTCCAGCTCCCTTCCTTTGGGGTCCTCACCAAAGCAGCTGAGGGCCCCATGTGCTCAGGCACCACAGGGCTGAGGCTCCCACCACACCAGCCCAGTGGTGTGATTTAGAGCTCCCCGGTGACTTGCAGCACTTCCCCGTGTTCCTCTGGCAAACTAGAAGGGGTCTGCACCCACGCCGAGGTGCCTGCACACCTGTGCTCCCCAGCCACACTTTTCTTTTGTTGGGTAAGGAATGACTTGCAGCTCCTTTCACGTGCACAGCTCGGCTGCTGCGGTTTTATTGAATGCCAGCGCTCGCTGGATGTTATTCAGGCAAACTTTATGTATGCCACAGACCCTCTCAGCAGCCTGCACCTGGTCCAGGGCAAAGCTGAGCCTCGCAGAGAAGAATGTGCTGCAATGCAGCAAGTTATTACAGGATAAATATTTATAAGCCCCTGTAAACATTTGCCGTCGGTTCCCTCCTGGGACTAGGGGCAGACGGTCAGAGTTTCAACAGTGCTGAAGGCATTAGCTCTTGTAGTTCTTTACATGTTATCCCAGCTAGTAAACCCATTGCTGATCCTGTATGGTTATAGCATTTAATGGTGCTAATTTCACACTAACACGAGACAGCGGCTGGAGTTGTTGCAGGCCTTGATCCTTGCCCTGCTCTTGGTGGAGGTGTCCCCTGCAGCCCCAGGGGTGCTGGGCACCTGGCCAGGGTGCCTGAGTGGGTCCCCACAGCTGCAAAACCTTCCCTCATCGTGGGAGTTGTTGGAGCCTCGGAGGCAGAAAACAAACACGGCTAAACCAACATCCTCCTCAGGGCTGACCCCGGCAGGGGCTATCAGCTCTGGGGCCGAGGGGGCTAATCTAAAGCAAATATTCCCTGGAGGTGTCCAGGAGCTGTCCTGCCACGGCAGGCTCTCCGTGAGGGGACATGGAGGGTGGGCTGCCTCCCCTGGCACTCCCCTCCCTGGAGGGGCAGCCTGAGCCCTGCAGCCAGTTGGGCTCATCACCCCATCACTGCTGCCTCTGTTGGGGCTGAGAGGGGGCTAACGCAGGGCTGGGAAACTGGGGAAGAAATGCCAGGGCAGGCAAGGCCGTGACTCCTCCATGCCCTCCAATGCAGCCGTAAAACAATGAGCCCTGGGCAACGGCGCTGGCTGCATGGGACTATTTGGGGGCTTCCCTTTGCTGCTCATGCACGAAAGCCAGTCATTTGGCAAAAATCAGCTCAGTTAGCAGGCATTGTTCGTAAAGAGCCAGGGCCTGAATGGGCTCAGGGCTAATATATTCTATTATCCCACGCCTGCCTGATTCCCCGGGGCAGCGCGGAGGGAAAGGCGCATTCCAGCGTCTGGGCCGGGGCAGAGTGTGCCCAGAGCGGGCAGGGAGGGCGGGACAGGCGGGAGGGCACCGCTGCCAGGGGCACAGGGCCACCTCGGCCACCACCCGCCCTGTCACCGCTGAGCACCTGCCTCAGGTGGGTGTGGAGCAGGGCGGGATGCTGAGCTGCGGGAGGGGCGGGCAGAGCGCCTGGTCCCGCGGCTGCCAGGACAAACAATGGAGCCGGGAACAGGCACGGTTAATTGGGCTGGGCTTTTCACAGGGCAGGAGAGGTCTGGGGACAGCCAGAATGGTGCGTGGTGCAAAGCCTCTCGTTATTCAGTAAGAAAATGTTAGCCCCTGTGGGAGAGGCAGCAATAAATGGTTGTAAAGTAAGGTTAAATGATGACATTAGAGACTAGGCAGAGATTTAAGAAGCAGCAATTAAGATTAAAGAGATTGAGATTTAAGAAGCAGTAAAGGGCTACATAATTATGAAGGGAGATGGCTGTGCAGGCTTCACTCAAAAAAGTTCGTGCCCGGTTCAGAAGGGGTTTGCTGAAAGAGCAGCCCTTCCTGGGCAGCTGCTCTCTAAGAGGTCTTATACTGTGTGTTAAGCAATTTAGTGGCCTAGACCAGAGCTGTTAACTTTTTCATTATTTGGTTTTTTTCCCCTTCTCCCTTTTTTCTTCTTCTTTTTTTTTTTTTTAAAGAAAAAATGGTTTGCTGGCAACTGTATTTGCTGGTCAGTTGTATTTCAGTTCACAACTCACTCTTGGATTCCCATTCAGGCGCTGCTGCCATGAGTGTGGGTATCAGCCACGGAGGAGAGAAGGCAGCCAGCAAAGACCTTCCCTGGGCCGAGTTCAAGAACCGTGCAGGCCGTGAGTGTGGTCGGATTTGGCAGCCAAGGCATTCCCAACTGGAGCTTTCCCGCTTGGATCGGGAGCAGTGAACTGTGGCAGGCTCAGCAGCCACTGTCCAGCATGTCAGGGCTGCAGCCAAGCCCACTAATGAGTGTGGGATGCTCCAGGGCACATGTCCCTGGAGTGATCTGACAGGACATTTACCTGCTGCCATGTGGCATTTGGAGAGCTCCCCAACTTTCGAACAAGAGTCTCCCAAGTCCCCACCTTGCCTTCCCACCCGTGACGTCCCTGTCACACCCCTCAGCCTGGAACAGGATGGTAGCACTGCCAGAGTCAAATGCCCATTGCTGCTCTGCAAATGGAGAGGCTCTGACACTTTCCTATGACCTTGCCATGGAAAATGGAGTCAGTGGAAGAGTTTGATTCCCGACCAGTGCCCATGAGGTAACACTTGGGTGCAAATAAAGACGCTCGAACAAAGCCTCGAGCAGATCAGTGCCCTGCTCTGTGTTCCACATTACACCTGGCTCCTGGGGCATGGCACTACCTTCTCAAAATTAAGTGTTTCAGTGTCTCTAAACTGGTTTTGGTGAAAGCAAATTCTACTCTGCCAGAATTTCTCGAGGGATATGAAGTTCATTTTGCAGTTGTTTCTCGGTGCAAACAGTGGTCAGTGCTTTGCCAACATTTCCTGAGCCCGAGCAGCAGGAGGGGGCCTGCTCCATCCAACTGCTTATTTCACTCTGCTACAGGCTCCTTACGGCACGGACGTCTCCTGTTAATGCTGAATTCTGCACTTCATTAGTGGTGCAAACTGGCTGCTCTCTTCTGCTGGCCCTCAGGTGAAAGTGGCTCTTTCAGGCTTCCAGGCTTCAGAGCCTCTTCCATTTACCTCTCAATGAGGTGTAGTTCCTGTATTAAATGGCACAAGCTGCTTGAGCCAAAGGCAGCAGCAGGAACAGGAGCTTCAGAGGAGTCCGGAGGAGGGAGCTCAGGAGAGCCACTGGAGAGCTCAGGAGAGCTCCCTGGCACAGGGAGGTGTGGGCAGAGCTGCTCAAAGGCCAGAGTCTGTGCACAAGGACTGAGCTGCCTCCTCCTGCCCGGCTCGTGCCCAGGGACACTCTGCTCTGCCCCGGAGCGCCTGCACTGGCACCCGGGTGGGCTCATGGCCACAGTCCTCTGTGTGCCCAGCTCCTGGCTTGGGGGGCCCTGGGGAGCACGGCAGGGTGAGAGAGGAACAGGGAGTGCAGCTCCTGCTGTTCCCAGGCGCGATACCGCTTTAAGGAACAGACCCTCTTTCTCTCTCCTGGTTTTGTTTTTTTTTTTTTCCCCTTCTTTCCAAATACCATAGTTTCTGTTGGAATTTGTCCACGGGGAAATGAGGTTTGCGCGGCCCAGTCCAGGTTCACAGAAACATCTGCAACCTTGGAACAGGCGCTCGGGAGCGGCGGGACCTCCCAGAGCCGCCCGGGCACGG
>NW_020885001.1:891426-971786 GCF_003945725.1 Corapipo altera | reverse complement strand
GGGCGGCGGATCGGGGCCCGGGTAGGGCGCGGCAGAGGGGCCGCCGGGCGTGGGGCGCGGGGAAGGGCCGCCGGCAGCGGGCGGCGCCGTCGGGGCCGGCGGCGATGGGCAGCGTGAGGGGGCCCGGCGGGGCCGCCCTGCGGGCGCTGCTGTCCGTGGCCGCCGGGCTGTTGGCCTGCGGCGGGGCCAGCGAGTACGACTATGTCAGCTACCAGTCCGACCTGGGCCCCTACCCCGGCGGGCGCTTCTACGCCAAGCCCCACCAGTGCGTGGCCATCCCCGCCGACCTGCGGCTCTGCCACAGCGTGGGCTACGACAAGATGGTGCTGCCCAACCTGCTGGACCACGAGACCATGGCCGAGGTGAAGCACCAGGCGAGCAGCTGGGTGCCACTGCTCAACAAGAACTGCCATATGGGTACCCAGGTCTTCCTCTGCTCCCTCTTCGCCCCCGTCTGCCTGGACCGGCCGGTCTACCCCTGCCGCTGGCTCTGCGAGGCCGTCCGTGACTCCTGTGAGCCCGTCATGCAGTTCTTTGGCTTCTTCTGGCCAGAGATGCTCAAGTGTGACCAGTTTCCCCAGGATGACGTCTGCATTGCCATGACAACTCCCAATGCCACCGAGGTCTCCAGGCCCAAAGGTAAGGCATGGCCGGTGCTGCAGCCTTGCTCCTGGCACTGCTGTCTGAGCTGACAGAGCAGCTGTGAGCCCAGGAGGGGCTGCGTGGGACCGAAGGGGGTCTTGCGGCAAGAGGAGGCTCACCTGAACTCTGCTTCTTGGCAGCAGCCCTCCTCCAGCCTCCGAGCACTCGCGGCACACTCCTGTCCCCAGGGAGGCAGGATGCCCTGCCAGCTGTTCATCCCTATCCCGGAGCCAAGCCTCGGGACAGGCTGTGTGGGGCACGGCGGGGGTGCACCGGGGCTGGGCTGCAGCCCTGGCGGACCAGGGCCCGACCCTCCGTGCTCAGGTGCTGCGGTGCCCTGGCCGCGGTTCTGCTCCCCAGCCCAGCTCCTGCAGGGCTGCTCCGGGCAGCAGGAGGGTGCGTGCCCCTCGCAGCATGGCTGGCTGGCTGCAGTCAATAGTGACTGTAGTTCTGGAGGGATCCCCCGCGTCCCCTGCAGTCCTGGGGCAAGAGACGGGGCAGCCGGTGGCAGTGAGACCCAGCCCTGCCCTCGGGTGGGCTGGAGCTGGAGCTGGGGCAAGAGACCTGCCAAGAAATGACCAGGGAAAGTGGACGTGGTTCGTGTTTGTTCCCATTGCGTGTGGCACGTTTCTGTGGTGCCAGACTGGCTTGTTTGTTTGAGTTGCAGTGAGTCTGGCTTGTTGCTGGAAACTTTACAATAAATAAATATCCTGATGTCACTTTGGCATTCGCTGTCGGAAACCGGGAGAGGCTGGAAGGAGGGATGTTTGTAGAGGGAGATGGCAGAGGGCTCTAAGAGAGTGCAGTGCTTTTTGGGGAGCAGAGCCTCATTGGAAGGGATTGGCACTCCTGGGATAGTGATGGGCACTCCCGATTCCATGGGAGTGCCGGCGCTTGGGAGGAGCTGGGGGTCAGGGATGGGGGGCTGAACTGTTGCTGTGGTTTCTGCACTGTGTCCAAAGCTACTCTGGAGGGGCAGCTGTGCTTTGCAGTTACCTGCACAGACAAAGGCTGTGTGTGGTGCTGGGCTGGCAGCCCTCACCCAGCTGGCAGGGACCGTGCAGGGTCATCCTGCCCATCCTGGAGGGACTTACACTTCAGGGAGCCCTTCCAATATGGGCAGGAAGGGGTGTCCTGCAGCAGAGGGGTCCCTAGGAGCCTTGTGGGGCACATGGAGGGCTGTGGGTGTGGGCTGGCAGGCACGGGGGACACCCAAGCTTGGCACCCAGAGGAGCTCCGTGTCACATCTCACAGTGGCATCCAGAGCCAGGTGGAGTGTGAAGCCTGTGCCCGTGCCAGGGGCTGAGCTCTGGCTGCTCTCATTCCCAGTGACCCAGCCTCTCCTGACACTGATGGCAGTACAGCCACACTGGCTTGCCCTTACTGATGTGATTGCTGGAGGAAGCTCTTTGTTTTCCAGGAAGGCTCTGAAATAATATGTCCTGTGTGAACCTGGACCCTTGGTCAAGACCGCAGCCGTGTCTTGTGTTGCAGGTACAAAGGTTGCTTTTATTCCCCAGGGACTTGCAGCCAAGCATGCTCCTGGGGCAGCTGGGTCTGAGCTGCCCCTTCCAAGGTCTGAAATAGAGTCTGAGCTGTTTGCAAGTCATTCATTTTACAGACAATGAGCCAGGACCTGGGAACAGTCTTCTAGATGAGCAGCATCGGCCAAGTTCTTCCATGTGTAGTTTTAACAACTTTCTGATCACCTTTCAGACCTGTCTTGGCAGCGGCACTGGGGTGGGACACTACTGCTTTCTTCTGGTGCCCCAAAGAGCTCAGAGTGAGCAGAGCAAACTCCAAGTTAACTGCAGCCACTGTGAGTTGTGAGCCAGCACTGCCGGGTCTCCTGGGTGCTGCAGAGGATCCACTGGCAGCTCAGTGACAGCAGGGGCCAGACCCCTCACCTCGGCTCTGGCACTGCCACCTCCTGCAGATGCTGAGTCCTCCTGGGTGAGCTGCAGCTCAGCCCTTGTCCCTGTGCTGGTTGGGTCCTTCCCTCTGTCTGGGCTCTGCCGTGGGCTCCCTGTTTGTCTGTGTTTTCTGCCAGTGCCAGCTCCTGGAGCCCCTTTGCTTTTGGGCACTGGGGTGTTTCCTGTTGATTCAAAGAGGGTCAGAACCCAGCAGTGTCCCCCCTTTTCTCTCGGCACTAATAAGAACGAGTCCTTTCAGTATTTTTCCCCATTAACACCTTGAAATTGGAATTTGTTTCTGCCTCTCAAAGAGCTGACCTGTTGAATTCCTTTCTCCTTAAGCACAGGCGGTAAAGCCTGCAGGCCCACGGGATGCATCAGGGGAATTGCAGATTAATACAGCATTACACATTCCTTCTCCTGCCCCTGGAGTAAGCTGGCTCTACAGCCAGGCATTGGAAAATGGTCAGCAGGGAACAAGCGAGCTGGAAGCAGGCTGAGGTTGTGCTTGGAGTCGAGCCGTCAGCTGCAGACAGGCCCCAGCTGACCTGCAGTGGGCCAGGAGGGTGGGCTGGAGACCTCGGCCACGGTGCCTCAGGGGGGCTGGGAGGGCAGGTGGTTTTGGGGGAGCTGTGGCTTTACAGAACAGCAGTTTTCTTGGGGTACAGAGCTGTGCCAGAGCTGGCCAGCCCTCTGTCATTTGTGGTCCTGACCATGGCGTGATGTGGTGTCCCAGAGCAGAGGACAATTTCCCTCCCTGTTGGCATGGGACAGTGTCCCCTGCACGTCTGTGCTGTGACAGGGCTGGAGGATGGGTCGATGTAGATTGGATAAAAGGAAGTTTTTTTGCAGTGAGGGTAGTAGAACGCTGGCACAGGTTACCCAGATATGGCAGGAACCCCCCCTTGTTCCTGAGGGTGGTCCCCAGCACAGTGATGAACTCCTGGCTCTGCAGCAGATGGAGCACTGGGGCTGTCTCCCTCCTGGGAGCACCCTCTCTCCCTTGTCATGAGCTCGTTAAATGTGCGGCCTGAAGAAAATATTCTGACTGCTGATTTTAAAAATAAAGTGTTGGGGATGTCATTGTGTCCCCAGAGGTTGGCCTCTGCCTGTGTCACTCTGAGTTAAGATGGTAATGGTGGCAATTGCACATTAGGGTTTTGGAAGAGGAGGTTACCCAGGTGATGGGCAGATCCCACAGGTACAGAGGTGCCAGGAGTGGGACTGTGCAGTTGACTGTTGCTGCTGTGAAGGCTGACTTGTGACTGGCACAGAGGGGCGAGTGGAAGGCCAGTTGCTCTGCATGTGTGATTAATAAAGTCGTGGTGCATGTCCCCAGGAATTAGCATTTGGCACAGAACAGATTTTAGGGGTGGTGAGAGGGGAAGAACAAGCCACAGAAAACAAATGTCTCGCCTGAACCCCTGTGGGGCTTCTGTGGCTGAGCAGACATGACTCTGTGGTCGTGGCCGTGCCCCCCTCGCCAGCTCTGCCCTCTCTTTCTGGGACACCTCTCTGCTCTTTCAGTGCAGCAATGCTGTGGGTTTGCTGGCCTGGCTGAGGGCTGGGAGGCTGCTGGTCTGCACGCAGGGACCGGCAGATGTTTTGCTGCAGCCTTGTCCCTGAGAGTAACTCCCTTGTGTGGGAAGAGCCCTCCATCCTGCTGGACCAGGAACAAGCAGCATCTCCCAGCTCCATAAATTCATCTGCCAGTAGCGCAAATCTGCGTCTGTGCTGCTGGGTGGTCTCTGCTCTGGCTGCAGATGGGAACCTGGAAACAGATTCTTATTCTCTGGGTGCAGTGAGCTTTCCTCCCAGGACATGTCCCAGTGAAACCTCCTGGGCTGGAGTTTCCCAAGAGGCAGATGCTGGCCCCTGCCCAGGGCTGATGAGCAGAGCCAGCTCTGCTCCTCTGCAGCCGTGAGGCTGCGCTGGGCTCAAAACAAAGAAGCAAAGATGACCCTGCTCTGGGACAGGGTGGGAGGGAGGGCAGTGAGGGGCTAGCCAAGCGCTGCCTGGGCAGCCTGCAGGGTGGTCCCCAGCACCCAGGGGAACACTGTGCTGAGCTGGGCTGTCCCAGCCCTGAACCCCCCTGCCTGGCACCGGGGTGGCCCCTTGGTGCATGAGCCATCCGTGGGCACTGTCCTCCTGCTGTGCTGGGGTTGGGGCACCCTGTGCTCACCTGGGCATGCCATGGGGAAGGAATGTCAGCAGGCTGTGGGCCAGGGTCCCCTCAGCTGAGTGCCTGGTCCTGAGAACTGTTCTCCCTGCCAGGGCTGTCTTCTTGCTGTCGGCAGCTGCCTGCCCCTGCCTGTGTCTGGCCTTGGGGCCACTGACAGCGTTGGAGTGGGGTTGGCAGGAGGCTGCCCGTGGCCAGCGCTGCCCTGTGATCTGGTGGAGGGCTCCTGGCCCCAGGCAGGGTGTTGTCCTGCAGAGCTGGGAGCTGGGAACCCGGGCAGGGTGCCTGGGCACGTGCCCCCCTCAAGGGCAGCGGTCTGGCAGTGTGGGCAGCCTGGCTCTGTGGTGCTTCTCGAGCTGGCTTTTCACTGCCTCTCTCTTTGCTTCTCTTCTCCTGCCAGGAACGACTGTGTGTCCCCCTTGCGACAACGAGATGAAGTCAGAGGCCATCGTGGAGCACCTGTGTGCCAGCGAGTTCGGTGAGGAGGAGCAGGGGGGGCACGGGGTGTTCCCGGGTGGGCAGGGCCAGCACGGCTCCTGGATAGGGACCGCTGGGTCCCCCCGCTGCCCTGCCCGGGACGGTGGCATGTGGCCCAGTCTGTCCCCGAGGCCAGCAGCCTGTGCCTCTAGATGTCAGTGTGGGTGCGTGGAGGAGGGCGCTGCGGCGGGGCTGGGCTGGGTGTGCGGGGCTGGGCTGGGTGTGCGGGGCTGGGCTGGGTGTGCGGGATGTGCCCGCTGCCGAGCTCTGGGGGACAGGGACGGCAGCACAGGGCCGGCGGGTCCCGAGGCAGTGCCCGCACACTGCCTGGCCCAGGGGCAGTGCTGGGCATCCCTCCTGCTCGTCCTGGGCAACTGTGGGGCCTGGGGTCACCTGCCAGAGCAGCAGTGCTGCTGCAGGGGATGGGGCAGAAGTGGCAGTGCCGGTTCTTTGGGGAACTCAGGGGGGGTTGTGACTTAACCCTGGTGTTCCCAAGCTTTTGTGTGCTTGCAGGAATAGTGTGTAGCATGGACCCTTATTCTGCCTGCAAGCACGAAGGAGGAGACCAGCCTCCTTTTCCCCCAGATTGCTTGTGCTGCTGTTATTTCTTTATAGCAAAGTTATGCTGCTCTTGTCAAATCTAAGCATAAAAACCCAAAGCCAGTCCTTGTCTAGCTAGGGCCAAGCTGTGAGCTTAAAAATGCAGAGCTATTTGAAAGCTGTGTCCTAAATATATTGTGAGTGAGTGAGTGAGTGAGTCAGACAATCGGAGGTAAACTGAACTTCATTCTAAAAAAAAGATTATCACAGGGAAAAATATTAGCTTTCTCAGATCAAGCCCAGAATTAACTGGTTTTGACATCCTTGCTGGTGTATGTAACTTTCCCGGAAGGTTATTAAAGGCATATTGAACAAGGTGTGCATTCCTGGGGGATTAACACTCGAATGTGCCCTGTGCCAGAGTGTGCTGTGCAAACCCAAACCTGCTCTGCATGCTGGCGTGTTACCCTTTCTGCTGGAAATGAATTCTCGACTCTCCTGCAGATTTGGTATGCCAGAAGTCCTAAGTTCAGCTCAGGCTTTTTCTGAGAGGGAAAAGCATCAACAGGAACACCCATGTAATAGTTTCCCAGGAATGTGCATACTCCTGGTGGGTCGGGGAATGGGAGCAGGCACTCAGTGCACAGCCTGGCTGGGCAGCAGGAGATGCTGGGTGCTCAGAGCGGGGTGAGCCGGGGTGCTCAGAGCTCTGCCCTGGGCGGGCACGGGATGGGAGCTGAACCACAGCTCCCCACTGATGGCATGGGGACAGACTGGGGGGAGCTCCCAGGTGGTGGTGGGAGAGGGAGCGAGTGGCCTCCAGGACCAGCCCAGCTGGTTGGGGCAGGGGCTGCTTGCCTGGGCTTGCCGAGGCTCTGGCTTGGGGAGCTGCATCCCAGAGGAGGAGCGAGGGGCACAGCCGGTGGCAGCAGGGTCACTGCAATCCCCATCACCTTGCCAGAGGTGTGTGAAGAGTGAGCTGAGGTGGCATCCTGCTGGTGGGCAAGTGCCAGGAAGGCAAATAACAAGTTTAACCACATGCTTGTCGTCAGCTTCTGCCACTAAATATCCTCCCGTGGTCTGGGACAGTTACACAACGGGGAGCAGAGGCCAAACCAGAGGAATTCGTGGCCTGGGCAGAGAGCCTTGGGACAGTGACTTGCCCACAGTGTAAGTTGTTATTGGGAAATACTGTGGTGACAGTGTCCAGAGGGTGGAAATATTTCTTGGCAGATGTGGCCAGTCTGTAGCCAGCTGGGGAGCAGGAGCAAGGGCTGGGATGCAATGCAGGTCCTACCTGTGCCCTCTGAGGGAAGGCAGCACGAGGGCTCGGGGGGATGTCTCAGCTGGGCTGAGCAGAGGAGATGTGGGCTTCAGGAAGTTTTCCCAAAGCACAGTGCGTGGCCCTTGGATCTTTGTTTAGTCTTGGGGCTTTACTGTCGTGGGGTGATTTCTCAAGGAGAGCTGTTTATCTGGCTCTAAAATAAACTCCCGACCCTTCAGACTGAGGTTCCTCATGCACATCCACCAAGGTAAACACTGGCAGCTGACAGGTTACAGATCCTCATCAAAGCCAGACATGTACAATAAATGTTTAAACTAACATGTGCTGCATGGGGCAGCTGTTGGTGGGTTCTGCACCGATTCCCACCGTAACTGTTACTGGAGCTTTCTCTTACATCCCAGGAGCTCGTTACAGACAAGAGGTGAGGAGCACTTTGCCCACCACAGATATGTGGCTGTGCCAGGGTAGGAGGTGGCTGTGTGGCAGCCCTGGGAGTGATCTTGAGGACAGCGCAGGAAGAGGGCTGCAGCCAGCTGTGAACACAGGGAGGCTGTAAAGAAAAGGCAGAAGAGGGTGCTGGGGCTCAGAGTGGTGCCAGGGGACTGCCAGCCTCGTGGTCTGGCAGAACTCTGGGTTTGGCTTCATTTGAGCAGTGGTGACTGTGGGCTCTGGGTGCTGGTTTGAGGTGGCTCGGCAGCTCCTCCAAGGGCAGGACAGCTCCTGGTGGGGTGTCAGTGAGGGGTGCCAGGCCCCTGGCCCGGGCACAGAGCCGTGCAGGAGGCTGGGGCAGGCCCAGGGGTGTCACTGCTGCAGTGTAGGTTTTGGTGCAGTGCTGAGGTGCTGGGGCAGGAGGGATGCAAGAGGAAGTGTGAGATCGGCCTCCCGTGCCCCCACTGCTGCCTCCCTCGGCTGCCCTGGGCTGCAGCCAGCGCTTGTTTCTTACTCCTGGAGTTCATTCCATGCTCTGTTTCTCTTAGTGATTTTATTTATTGTTTCTGCCCTTTCTCTGGGGTCTGAGGGGATCCTGCTGAACGGGCTCTGTGGCACTGGGGACTGCAGAACAATCAATACATGCTGTTTATTTTCTCCCGGTGACTGACAGCTCCTCGCCTGCAGTCTTCTCCTGTTACAGCCCTAATGTGTCTTCTGGCAGGTTTCCTCCTTCTCAGTGATTTCTAAAGGAAGGAGAAATGAGGCTGAAGGAACAGTGGAGCTTTCCCTTCTCTCACATTTCCTTTCCTGCCCATGAGGTGCTGGAGTGGGGCCCGTGCAGGCAGGAGAACACCAGAGGCAGGGTCCTGGTGACAGGCTCCTGTGCCAGGTGGGGCAGTGGGTGCCAGTGCTGCAGCCGATGCCAAGGCAGCCTGTGCAGCTGCTGAACTGGAAAGGTGGCACGTGCTTGTGCTGTGGGCAGCCCTCTGGGTCTCTTCCTGGGGTCAGCTCCTGCCTGGCAGCCACGGCTGAAGATTTAGTGTGTCCAAGCAAACACATCCCGGGGGCTCAGAGGCGATTCTGGCCCTTCTCCTGCTCGGCGCTGAGGCGGATTTGGTGCAGCACGGGGGGAGCAGAAAGGCCAAGGCTCCCAGTGAGGAGCTGTTTGCTTTGGCAGCTCAGCTGGGGCCCTGAGCCAAGGCTCCATCCATCCCACTCGATCCTCTCGCCCGCCGCAGGGGCGTTCCCAGGGCTGGGGAGGTGCCAGACGAGCTGCCCCAGCAGCGACTGCACCGGGGTCCCCCCTGCCAAACCCTGGGTTTTAGGAAAGCCATGAGCCAGGGGCCGCCTCCTGCTGTGGGATGGGGAGCTCTGGGAGTGGGATGTGCACTGGGAACAATTTTCCCCTGGGTGCTGCTGGCCTGGTGTGCGTGGGAACACGGCTTTGATACCCGGGGGCCTCACCTGGAACATGGGTTGGAGCTGTGGGAATGTGGCCCAATTTGGGGAGCCAGGGGGGCCGGGTCACTGAAGGGGGGTGAGGGCTGAGCAGAGGTCCTCGTGCTCTGTGATTGCTCAGGCTGCAGCACTGCAGGCAGCTGGAGCCTGGTGCTCCCTGAGCCAGGCTGTGTTCACCTGGGCAGCACTGCAGGTGACAAGGACATCACTGCTGGGAAGAGTGGAGTCTGACACAAACTATTTGCACCCCTGATCTGCCTCCTCCTTCATCCCCCTTGGCGTTCTCCCATCTTGGCTCCATGTGCTGCTCTGCACGAGCAAGGTTTGGATGAGGTTTTGGTTCACATCTGGATTTGTGGTTCCCCTGGGCAGCTCCCATGAACCTGCATCGCTGGCTCAGTGTGCAGGGAAGGGAGCAGCTGTGAGCTCCCACAGCACAGGATTACCAGGCCTCCTTTGTCTTCCATGCTTGGAGCAGGACAGCTCCTGCACCAGCTGCCAGGTCCTTTTCTTCCTCTAGCAACAGGATCGAGCCTTGCAGTGATCCCAGCAGAGCAGTCTGCAAACAAGCCATTTCACAGAAGTCTCTTATTGTGCCACTGTAATGGTGTTTTACATCCCTCCTGCACTGGCCACTCCTGTGCTTAGTGCAAGGGCTCCAGGTCAGCACAGATAAAGAAGCTGAGGCTCACACTGAGGGATGTTGCTGCTGCTGCCCAGTTATGTCATGGAGTTTAGAGCTGCCTGAAAACCACTCACTTCATTTTCCAGATTTGTTGCAAACTGATCTGGTTCAGCATCTCTAGCTCTTTAAAGCTGGAACCTCTTTAGCTTCTTAAACATCCTGAATTTGGAAAACGGATGGAATGAAAATTTCTGTTGGGTTTCCAGTCCTGGATTACTTTCCTGTACAGTAACAGTGTAACACGACAGGGCTCTTGGCAAACCCAGCAGTGTTTTTGGCACAGGGGCAGGCAAACACCACTGTCCCTGTTGCCAGGGCAGTGGATGGGAGCAGAGGGTGATGTCTGTGCTGCTGCTCGGGGTTGGCAGCGCTGTCCTGCTGCCATCTCTTGCTGGAGGGGGGAGCAGCGCTGCCTTCCAGGAAGCAACACGTGTTTGCTGCTGCACAGACTTCAAGGAACGATGCTGCGGAGCCAGAGGCTCCTGTGGGCTGCCTGCACCCGCCCTCGGACTCAAATGAGAAGGGACAGCAGCCAATTAATCACCTCTCTGAGCACCAGTTATCTGCAGCTCTGAAGTAAACTCCCAAACCTTGGAAATGTGTTAGTAATTTTTGGCCATATGTGCTTTTCCCCAAAAAGGAGGCAAAGCCAAATGGCTCAGACGTGATACTTTAATGTACAACACATTTTCATCATTTTTACCATGTATGCAAAATTCTTTTTCATGGTCAGGCAAAAGAACATTAATTTTATTTTTTGGGATTAACTCGGGAAAATGTTGAACCCAAAGAGGAGACTATTTTCCATGGAAGTTGTATCAGACCAACTCCCCTTCTCCTGGGGAGGGTGCAGGCACATGTCTGTTCTGGGCCCTTTAGGCTCTGTGACTGGATCTCCTCAGCTCCATGCAGAGACTCCCAGTGCTTGGAAACTTGTTTCACAGGCACCTGAGGGCCGGTGTGACTGCAAACAAATGCTTGAGAAGCCAAATTGACCTTTTAAATGATCCTTTCAAGAATCTCTCCATGCCTCCAGAGCAGGGAAATCACCCTGTTTACTTAGCTAACGTTTTTCTTTCAAAGAGCTCGCCGGGAGCTGAACAAGTCCCCTCTCAAGCAGAAAGGGCTGGATGCTTTGCTGGGGAAGGGGAACAGAGACGTCAGTGTTTGACCTCGATGCTCTCCCGGGTGTGAGGGCGGCTCCATCTCAGGCACAGGGGTGTGAGTGACACCACGGGCCATGTCACTGAGCAGGGGGTGCAGGAGCTGAGCGGGGACAAAGGGGGTGCAGGAGTGGGGCACTGGATGTCTGCAGTGGGGCAGGGCACTGCTGCTGTCCTGGGGCCATGGTGCCAGTGCCCCCTCACCCCCAGCCTCACTTAGCTGAGGCTTTGTGCCGGTGAAGGCTGCTCAGGAGTTGTGTTGTTTTTCCCCTCTCTCTGGCTTGTTTTGCAGCTCTTAAGATGACCATAAAGGAAGTGAAGAAGGAGAACGGGGACAAGATGATCATCCCACGGAAGAGGAAGGCGCTGAAGCTGGGGCCCATCCGGAAGAAGAACCTGAAGAAGCTGGTGCTGTTCCTGAAAAACGGGGCAGACTGTCCCTGCCATCAGCTGGACAACCTCGGCCACTACTTCCTCATCATGGGCCGTCAGGTGAAGACCCAGTACCTGTTGACAGCCATCTACAAGTGGGACAAGAAGAACAAGGAGTTCAAGAAGTTCATGAAGAAGATGAAGTCTCCCGACTGCCCGACGTTTCCGTCCGTGTTCAAGTGATGCGGGAGAGCCGCTGCCCGGGCTGGGCTCGCCCCTCTGCAGCAGGGGTGCTGGAGCCAAGCCCTCCTGCTGCTCCATCCTGCTCCTCAGAGCTCCCTCAGTGACCCCAGCCCTCCCACACCCCTGCTGTCAGTGTTTGCCCACTGGCCTGGGCGTGCCACATGTGTGCCCCGAACAGTCGCTGGGGTCACACACGGTGTCTGTCCACGGCATCTAAAGACCTGTCACTCCACAGACATGTACAGCCATTCAAATAGCAGCTGTCAGGTAAAGAGGGCAAGCAGAGGGGTGTGAGGCGATGTCCAGAGGTTACACACCTGCAGAAAGGACCCTTGTGACCATGTCACTCCTGTCTTCATGGCTGCAGGATCGCCCTGAATTCCTGTACGAACCAGAGCCGGCTGATCAGACAGACATCCCATCCTCACAGTCCCCTTACAACCTCTGAGAAAACCTCCTAATTGCCCTCACTGTAAAAAAAATCCCGTTATAGTCTAAACGTGCTTTGTCTAAGCCTTAACCCCAGGTCCTTGTGGTGCCTTGCTGGGCTGGAGCCCTCCCTCACCAGCATCTCTCCAGTGTCTCACCAGGTGCCTGCCCTGGCCTCTGCCACGCTGTGAGCCCCTCGTGCCCAGGGCTGTGCTGCTCCCTGGCAGCCCTGGAGCCCCCGGGCCGTGCCCTGCAGTTGTGCACTGGCCATGGGGGCAGAGGGGGCTCTGTGCCCCACCCGTGCCTTCAGCCTCACATGAGCCTCCAGCACAGCAGGTCCTGCTGAGCTGCCCTGCCCTCGGCCTGGGGGGCAGTGCCCTGCACGGGTGCCCAGTGCTGCTGGTGCCCAGTGCTGCTGGTGCCCAGAGCTGCCTCTCCATCTGAGCCCCCTCAAGGGTTGGCCCCCGGGGGCTCCGGCTGGGGGGAGCTCAGGGCCAGCTCCTGCAGCTCCTGCAGCTCCCTCACTTCCCCAGTGATGTTCTGATGGTCCCTCCAGGCTGCTGGCACAGTCCCAGAGTGCAGCAGGCTGAGGACTCGTCCCCCTGGAGCTGCAGGGAAGTGTCGGCTCCGCCTTTCCCTCCTCGCTGTCCCTGTGGGACCCATCAGGCTGGGCTTTGTCTGTTTGATCTGTGACAACTTGGCTTTGTATCATTCTACATTTTTTTCCCCCCTAATCAAAATGTTGTGTTTGTATGATTTCAAATAGTCTATGAAAGACAAAGAGTATCTCATCCGAATGATTGCATTTATCGACCAAACTGAAATGCATTATTCTGTTAATTGGACAAGTTCTCTTTTCCATGGACCCATATCATTCCACATTCATTGTCCTTCCTGCTTCCATTCAGTATTCTCATCCATCAGCAATACTCTAAGAGAATGAATATCTGAGAGCTGAGATAATCCTGCTGTATCATGGTTAAATGAAATAACAAATCCTCATTTTTGAGGTTTGAACCAAGCCCACTCAAAGCTGGTAAATTAATTATTCCTTAGCTCAGGAGTGCTGTTTATTCCTCATGTGGGAACAGAGCTGTGGACTTGGTTGTAGAAGAATTCCACGAAGAAGCCAAGCACTCTGAGGAATGATGTTTCACAGCTAACAGAGAGATGGATTTAGGACATGAACTTTGTAGAGAGTCCCACTAGGTTGTCTTAGACCACCATTTGTAGTAGTGTTGTTTCTTTATTGCAAAATTAATCATTGTAGATAATGTGCTTTTATCAGTGAAGAAATAAATAAACAAACCACAGGCTTTAACATCACAGATTGATGAGGTGAGTGATGGAGAGGGCTGGCAAACCCAGCTGGGTGGGAAGTGGAGTGAAAGGCTGGTTGTCTGTGAGTGCCCACAGTGGCAGCACCATAAAAGCCTCGCAGGGACCGGGGCAGGGACCTTCCATCGCCCCTGGCTCCCCTTCCTGAGCACACAGGGCAGCAGAGGAGCTGGCCTGGGGGCTGTCAGCAGTCCCAGGGGGTTGGAGTGGGCTGCCCAGAGCAGTGGTGGAGTCACCATCCCTGGAGGTGTTCAGGAAATGACTGGATGTGGCACTTGGTGCCACTGTGGTTGATGTGGTGGAGTTCAGTCCAAGGTTGGACTCAATGACCTTGGAGGTCCTTTCTGCCCCAGTGATGCCATCCATGATTCCTTGCTGCCTGCCTGCAGCAGCTGTAGCTCATTGCAGGGAGAGCAGGGCCCCTCCTGGGAACCTCCTGCTGCTTTGGCCAGTCCTGGCTGCAGCTCACAGGTTGTTTGCATTAAGGTGATTTTTTACCCACCTGAGGGTGAATGTGCTGCAGTCCCAGTTGGGTCCCTGGTGCAGGGGGAGGTTTGAGAGCTCAGGGGAAGCAACAAGTTCTTTCTGCAGCACATTTGGCCGGGGACATCAGCAATGCTGACACCACGAGAGAGGTAAGGCCAGTGCTGTGGGGCTGCTGCCTGGGGTCTCCTTTCCCCAGCTCAGAGCTGGTGCCTGGGGTGGTTTGGGCTCTGCTTTGTGCATTTCACTGCTGGGTGTCTGTGATTGCTCAACAAAGTGTGATTACCAGGTAGATTTGAAGAGGTGCAGGAAGCCAGGCAGTGTGTTTGCTGAATATTTACCAACTCAGTCCCTTCACTGACTTCTTGGAACTGACAACTCTGGAAGTATCTTTATGTCATATAAAAAGTGAGACTCACAGTCAAGTGCTGCATGTGGGGGCATTTGCTGTCTTTAGGTTTCCTGTGTTACTCTCTGACAAGAAAAGTCTACTGAAACCTGAAATGTCTAAGTGTAGACTAAGGAGAAAGCACCCGAGGTCCTGGAGTCGTGCTCATGCTGGATCATGTGGAGCAAACAGACTTTGGCTGAAATGAGAAAGCATGAGAGGCTCCTTAAATCAGACACTGCCTGTCTGCTGGTGTAGCATTCCCTGGAGCAGAGAGATGTGTGTTTGTGCAGTTTATGGGTACATTTTACATTTTAAAATGTCAGATGCTGGTTGTTATAATGAGTTCCAGTTTAAGTTACAGGCATTTGTGTAAATGCTCAGTTTAAGACGTGTGTCATGCTGGGAGACAACTTCAGTTCTGCCCTGCTGAGGGCTGTCCAGGGGACAGGGACGTGCCACCTCTGGGCTGCTCAGGCTTGCTGTCTGCCTGGGTTTATCAGAAGTAACAATCTTAAATCCTAAAATAAAATATCATCCTTTTGTGACTCAGTTTATCCTCCCAATAATGTTTATCTTCTTTGCTCCAGCATTCCTTCTGTCGAGTACCGCCCGTTAATTGAGTTTCTGGCCTCCAGTTGTAGTTCAGTTATAAACAAATACAGTTTTCTTTCACGCTATACAAAAAGTCATCTTCCATCCCTCAATTAATTTTTCCCATTGCTGGCAGTCTGCGTTCTGCTTTGACCTCTGCTGGGGGAGAACTGCTGAGCAACTGGGGAGGACTGGTTCTCCTGGGGAGGGGAGGGTGCCAGCCTGGTGTCCTGCTCTGTGAACGCTGTACATGACGAGGGGGTGACACACCCCGGCTGTGCCAGCCTGGAACTGGCTTGTCAGGGGCTCACAGGCAGCAGCTGCTCTGGGCTCATCAGCCAAACAGGCAGGGTCCTGCTTTCATCAGCTGTTCCACAAACAGGTAACCCAGGGCTGCAGTGACTGCAGCACAAGTGACTGAGAAATAACAGAAGCAGTAATAACAGAAATGACAAACTGCTTCCCTTGGCAGGCAGATGGAGCTGCTCTGACAGTGATCCCTGCTCTGTGCAGTGCCAGGGGGAGGGGGGGACAGATGAGCCCCCCATGGCTAGAGATGGGCCCCCCAGTGAGGGGCTGCTCAGTGAACACACAAGGTCTCAGCTGGAATGTTCTGCAGAGCCACAGCGAGACCCTCCTTCCACCCACCCCAGCACCAGTGGCACTGCAGAGAGAATGCTCCACCGTGTTCCAGGGGCTGCCCCTGCTTTCTCACTGCATCGTGCTGGATGACCCTTAAAAAGGACACACACACATACGTGTAATTAAAGCCACCCTCCACCCCAAGGCCAGAGCTGTGTCTGGAAACCGCCGTTCCCTGGCGCAGAGGCTCCTTTTCCATCCCAGCCCAGCTCCACACGCCGCGGCGGCACCGGGCTCCCCGAGAGCCAGGAGGGAGAAACGTCTTCCAGTGTCTTCAGCAAGTGCTTTTGAAATCCCCGTTTTGCAGAGGAACAGACTTTTTTTATTTCTATTTCTTCCCCTGTAATCCCACCTGAGCCCCTGAGCGTGCTGCCTGTCGGATGAGTTGCTCCCTCTGGGCACTCTGTAGGTGTCTGAGCCACGCTCGAATGTCCTCCTTGGAAGGGGAGTGGGGCAAGCTGGCGGCTCCTCTGCTCTTGGGAGCTTCTCCTTGCAGACAGGCCCACGTGCGGGGTCCAGGAGCTCTGCAGCACGTGGCTGCCCGAGGCAGAGCCCTGGCCCGGAGAGCCCTGCGGGAGGAAGCGCAGATCAACCTGTCAGGGTGGCCCCGTCTGCGCCACGGTGGCCTCGCAACCTTTGGAAAATGAGGGCTTTGTTTCAAGGACTTCCCATCAGAGGCTGGAATCTCCTCTGGGGCGGCAGCCTGCCACAAGAATGCTGCCTGCGTGGCGGGACTGGGGTCTGCCGTGCCCCTGCCCTTGGCACAGGCTCTGCCAGCGCCGGGGGAGCCCTGGCCCCGGCCCCTCCTGGCACAGCAGAGTGATGGATCTGTCTCCACCCGCCAGGGCGAGGGCACGGGCACGCTGCAGCACAGCGGGCTCCTCTCACAGCCTGCCAAGATCCCGAGAGCCACGAGCAGCCAGCAAACAGTCCCTCCTTTCTGCAGGAGTGAGCTCGGATGGGGAGCTCGCTGCTGTCTGAAGAGTTTTTCCTTTAGAGGCAACCAGGAGATGTTTGCCAAGGCATTGCTGTGGAGAGTGAGAAGAGGGAAGCCAGGACAGGGCTGGCAGGAGCCATACCTGGTACAGTCAGCACTGCAGGGTTCGGGGTCCAGCTCTCTGCTCCCGCTCCTGAGGTGTGGGAAGAAGGGCTCCCTCTGAGACTCCGTGGGGCTGCCACCAAAGCTGTTCTACCTTTTCTTTAGCTTAGGTTGGGGCAGGTTGGGCTGTTGGCAACCTCTGCTTCAGTGCTTCACTGCCTCTATCTTTCTTCAAACTCTTGAGTTATTAATGTGGCTGAGAGGTTAATTTACTGGGAGGTGTAATGTTGTATATGAATAAATTATGGCCCCAGAAGGATGGTGGAGAGGGAGTATCTCTGCTGTTACTTGGAAAGAAATGAGGAGATCAGGGCCTTTGCCTTGGGCAGCCTCTCCTGCGTTCAGAACCACATTAAACCCCCCAAATAACAAACTGCAGCCCCTTGAGGCAAATGTGACACCTTTAAATGGGTCATCCTCATGTGGGGGTGATCACACCCAGCCCAGTCTCCTCAGCTCCTGCACAGCAAGGGCAGACACAGCTCTGGAGAGGGCTGAGCTGTGTGTGGGAGCTCCCAGGTGGTTCCACAAGTGGCTGTGTGAGGCCACGTGCCTTCTCCCGGGGCTCCTGTGACAGTGGGGCCGTGTTGGCCTGGCCAAGCCCATGGTGCTGGCTGGCATGCTCACGTTTGTGTGTCAAATGGTCTTTGACAAACATTTAGCCTGATATTAAGATTTTATTAAAGTCCCCCTCCTGGATTAGCTCTTGCTGAGACTTGAGGCATCACTGTGGGTGATGATTAAACACTGTCCTGCACAGCTGAATCCTTGCAGCCCTGCCTGCCTGCTCCGGAGTGTTTGCAATTTCTTCACCACTTCATGGTCTTTCCTCTCACTCGCCCTGAATGTTTATTTAATAATCCTGGAAGACCTTTTAAGCTTCCTGGGTTTAATGTTTGCTAAACACCCTGTCACTTCCACTTGTATTGATAATTCCCGGCCCTGTGCTTTGCCCTGCAGCCACGCCAGGGGACGGGACAGCTCCACACCAACACAGACCCCAAAAGCTGGTGCTGCCCCGGGGGGGTCCGTGGGAGCTGCAGGGGGGGCTCCTCGGCTGGGTCACCTCCCCTTGCATTACCTCAGCCCCCGCTCTCCCTGGGCCCTGGCAGTATTAGTTTCACAAATTCATTTTCCTTCACAAAAGCTTTTGGTTACTTTGGGATTAGGGACTGTTTAGAGTTCATTGTTTTCCCCGAGCTGCCTTGTTTTGCTGTAACGCTGAGACGCCTGGGCTGCAGGAACCTAATCCCCCTCCTCCTCCAGCAGCCCAGCTCTGTGAAAATCCGTTCTCTGCTTTAGTGCAAATTGTTGATGGGAGATAGCAGCGGGTCTTTCTGCTTCCATTTAACGTGTCAGCAGGGAAAGACATCTGCTTGCAATTATGGGCATGGCCTCGCTGAAGGATTGGTCTGGTAGATTTTTATAAGATAATAGGAAATCTTTATCAATTCATAATTCCTGGTGTCAAGGAGAGGAATATGTTTCATTTAAAATATTCGCCTTCTATTTTACAAAATTGTGGGATAAGCCATGAGACTGATATCAAGGGAAGAGGTTTGGAGTGTGCCCTGTGCTCGCTGTGAAGGGCCAGTCCCACGTTTCCCACATGAAAACCTCTGAGCAGGGGAGGGCCAGTCTGGGGAGCTCTGCTGCTGGTCCCTCTGCCACGTGCCCAGAGAGGCAAATCTTTTTGGAAATGATGTGCTGCTGACTTTACAGTGTGCTCTGGAGTGGCAGAACTGTCCCCAGCACAGTGCCCAAGGCATTGGAATCTCTTGGATGGGGCGAGTGGCTGCAGAGGAGCTGCTGTGCACCAGCACCTCCTGAGGTGGTGGTGAGACCCTGTGGCATCCTGGCACATCCCCAGCAGCTGCAGGAACACCCTCGGGGGCAAAACACTGTTCTCACTTCCCCCCAGCCCAGAATAGCTGCTGCTGGAGGGAGTGCTGGCTGCCTGCCCCAGGAGGGCAGCTCGGGGGCCTGGGGACACACTGGGACAGGCTCGTGGTCACAGCATGGGCTGCCCAGAGGGCTGGAGGAGGCTCCTGCTGTGCTGGGCTCCTTCCAGCCCAGTGGGAGCCTCCTGCCTGCCTGGGGAGCGGGGAGGGGGCTGCTCCCTGCCCTGATCCCTCCGTCTCCCCTCAGAGCTGCTCCTGGCAGGACATGCTGTCACTGCAGCTCTTCCTGGCCCTGCTCAGCCTGTTTGTCAGCCCTCCGGGAGGCTGCTGTAATCTCCCCTGTGATTAGGGGTCTCAGAGCGTGTTCAATACCATTAACA
The DNA here is from genome assembly GCF_003945725.1 of Corapipo altera. NCBI lineage: Eukaryota > Metazoa > Chordata > Aves > Passeriformes > Pipridae > Corapipo > Corapipo altera. The sequence goes on along the minus strand of NW_020885001.1, from coordinate 953,143 downwards.
AAACAAGCAAATAATAACAATAACGATCTGTGCTCGGGAATGCTCCTGAGAGGAGCTGGAATTGCACTCAGTGCCTTTCAGCTAAGAAAGCTCCCCATGCTTCAGCCTTGGCAGATTCTCAGGGGCTGCAACTCCAGCTCTGGGAACTTTCTATGCTCTCTTGTCCATCAGCTCCAATTCCCGTTCCCTGCTGTACATTCCTTTGCTTGGACGTGGAGCTTCACCTCTGGGGAGAGGTGGAGAGGTGTGTCAGACTGCAGAGACAGTTTTCCCTGTGGATGTTGGACAGACTTGGGTGCCAGTTGCCCAGAGAGGCTGTGAGGTCCAGGTCTTGGCAGCTGCTCTCTGTGCTGATATGGAGATGCTCTCCCTGGTCCCAGCGGGATCATTTAGGGTTTGACATTGTTCTGCCACCACATCTGGTCGGCTCTGGGGATGGGAAGCATATCCTGGACTCCTGGGCTGATGGCACTGCCAGTGCACACGTGTGTGAAGCAAGGACAGGCTGCTGCCAGCCCCTGACCATGGCACAGACCAGCACAGTCCAGAGGAGCAGCTTGTGATTCAGCCAGGCTTGAGAACAAAACAAAGAAATGAGAAGGGTGGGGGAAATTCTGGGCTAATTTCTAAAATGCCATGAATTTCTGGGGGCTGCTGGAATGGCCAGATCTTTGTTGAGGCGGGGAGGGAAGGTGTGGCTGGGGATGCAGGGCTGTGAGTGCCGGGGGCTGCCGGGTGCCCCGGCCTGAGGACACGTTTGCTCCTTGCAGAGGAGAAGCAGTCTGGTTTCATTTTAAGCTCCCAGATGTTGGTCGTGTTACCAATGTTTCTTTTGACTGAAGCAAATTCAAAACATCCATCTTTAAATTCTCAGACATGGGACGTGGGGAAGTTCATTCCTGCACAGCTCCCAGCCCGGCCCTGCCCTGGCTGGGTGTGCTGTGGATGTGCTGTGGATGTGCTGTGGCATCCTGCCATGGGCACATCACCTGCCCTGGGGTCCAGGCCCGGGTGGCCCTGGTGTGGGGTGGGCAGCCCAGCACAGTCCAAGGGTGGCTGGGGCTACTGCTGGTCATTGGGTGCAGGAGAAGCTTCTGGAGCCCCACAGGCTGCTCTGAGCTGCCTGTTCCCTGGGCTGGCTGCCACGGGGCCCATGGGGAAAACGTCCTTCTTAATAGCCTCAGATTTGGGGGTGTGAGAAGCAGCTTCTACAAAACGGTGTGAGGTGTGAGTTTTGCTTAGCGGAGACTTCCAGGACTGTTTGATCTGGGAAGCACTGGCACAGGGCTGGATGGCTCCTGCTCCTCGCTGCAAAGCTGAAAAGTGCCTGCAGAGCAGAGCAGGTTTGACGTTCAAAGGGACTGGGAGCTCCCTCCTGTGCCGACTACACCCCCAGGGCTTCCTTCAAGGCACGGAGTGCACGGGCTTGGGCAGGTTTTCATGCTTTTATCATTTAAAAGACAGCAAGTCTGGAAGCAGAAGGAGAGTGTTCTGGCAAACCCCATCCCCTGTGGCTCCCACCATGCTCTGCAGACTGTGCCCTGAGCAGGGTTGGTCAGCAGCTCCTAAGGGACCCAGCTGCCAGCCCAGCCCTGTTCACCCTGGAAAGGTGACACAGTGGGGCTGTGGGGTCTGGGGTGTCCCCTGAGCCCTCCTGTGGGAGCAGAGAGGGGCACCCATCTGAGCTCTGAAGGTGATGCACCCGGGGAAGGTGCAGGTTGGTGGGCTTGACAGTGCTCTCCTGCTGATTTGGAGCATTAGATTATGCGGGTTTGAGTTTGATTTCTTCCCCCCTCCCCAGTTTTTTAGTAGCTGACAGTTGTTACCAGCATGAGGTACTAACTTTTTATTTTGAACGCATGAGTTGGGGCTCGTTAATCACTTCCAAATGTCCCCGTCTAAGGGCGATATTGTTTCAGCATTCAGCCACTAATTTTTTGAAATCTCTGAAATAAGACTCTGCTCTCGAACATGTGCTGGAGAGTTGTTCCTTTCCGCTGTATTTTAAAAATATACATGTGGTTTAATTCAACAAGAGGGCTGGAGGGGACATTTTTCCTCCAGTTTTTCCCCCCTCTTTTTCTTTAGAGCTGTATCTGCCAAACCACCCGGCTCTGTGCCAGCAGCAGCCCCTGGACGATCCCAAATGCATCTGGGGGTTAAAAAGTGTGTTTTCTGGGAAAGCCCAGTGCTGCCTCCCTGTGATACAGATGGTTGAGGTGTCCCCGGGGTCGGGGCAGCTGCCACAGCTCAGGGTGCAGGTAGGAGGCACAAGGAGAAGGGCTGGGCTTGCAGCAGCTCTGGGGTGCTGGCCTCTGGAGCAGCCCTGGAGCTTTGCTCCCTCCCTGCTGTGTACCCAGGGCTGTGCTCACTCTGGCAGTGCTGCTGGGCAGGACAGAGCCCAGCTGGGATGGGGATTTGCTGTTGGCCCTGGAAGGTCTGAGTGCTGCAAGGCTGGGGCAGAAATGGCACTGCCATTCCGGGAACGCTCCTGGCTCCAGCAGGCACCAAAAATCCACAGATACATCAAAGTGATGGGATATGGTTATCCAAAAATGTGACATGCAGGGAGGAGTCCTGCCAGGCCTAAAGCCCTCAAGGAACTTGGTTGTGTCTGGGCTCAGGGATCCCAAGGAAACATTCATTTCTCTGACTGAACTGGCTTTTATGTGTCCTGGCTTCGGTAGGACTCTTGAGGAGATCCGGGTGCTCCACAGGGTCTGGCAGATGCAGGAGTTGCTTCAAACCCAGACATCAGTCAGAGACCTCTGGTTCCAAGCAGAAAGAGACATTTTTTTAAGTATTACCACTTGGTTTGTAAAGAAGTGGCGTGGGGGGAGAACAGGGGTGAGCTGTTGGTGCAGGATCCGATGGAAACCTGGGAGGCTGAGCCCAGGTGAGGCCCAAGCCAGGCTGTGTCCTGCCTGGGCAGTGCCCACAGACAGCAGAGCTGTGTCCCTGTGACAGGCCATGTCCCCTGCAGCCCCTGGGCAGCACAGCTGGGCCACAGCTGGGGCTGAGCCGGCTCTCCTGCACCTCTGCCCACAGCCCCGACCACAAAACCCCCTGGCCTTTGCCGGGGAATTGCTGCTGGTGGAAACCCTCTTCTGTCTCCAGCCCTTGGAAGCTCTTGAGCGTGCTGAGGCTGTTGTGTCCTGTGGTTTTGTTGATATTATAAATAGACGTTGTAAGTGAACATGAAAGAATTTGTGCTGACCAGGGGCTGTTCTTGTTAGAGGCAATGAATGAGGAGGGGCTGATTCCTGCCAGCCCTGTCCCTTACGTCATGCTGTCCTCTCGTGGCACTCACACCCTGCAGTGTCCCAGGCTCCCTGCAGATGCTGGGATGCTCCTTGCAGAACCAGCTGTGTGGCAGGTCTTGCTCTCAGGAGGAGGGGTTGCTTGGCTGTGTGTACGTGGCACTTCTGTGTCAAGACAAAGATGGTTTTCTAAGAAGGAGACTCATGGTGGAGCCTTTCCATAAAAGCTTCCTTGAAGGGAATCTGCTGAATGGAATGGAATGGAGTGCTTCCTCTGTCCTCCTGAGCAGGGTGACAACATTAGGAGGAATGGGGGGGCTTGGGTTGTGCAGTTGGGTTCCCATGTGCTGTGTGATTCAGGAGTAGCTGCAGCCCTGGCCCTGAGCTGGGCACTCACCCCTCTGAGACCCATCACACGCCCTGGCTGAGAGCTGCCATGCTGCTGGCCCAGGTCATTACCCAGACTGTGGACTGGCACCTGGAGAGCAGCTGATCACCCCCAGGAATGCACAGGGTCTTTCCAAAATGCTGTTTGTGTTTTCTTGTAAACTGCCTTCTGGGCTAAACTCCCAGTCCCTCTGTCTCCGGCGGATTCCCACAAGGACTCTGCCACTGGCACAGTCAGAAAAGCTTCCCCTTGGGTACCACACACCCCGTGTGTCCCAGTGAGCAGCTCTCTCCCAGTCCCTCAGGAACACACTGAGGTTTGTATAGGCTGAAAGTCAGAGGGGTTCACCCCTGACCCAGAACACAGCCCATCCCTTCCAGATTTTTTCCTTTCCCAGCAGACTCTCTGGCTTTGCTTGGCTCGTGGTGGATGCAAATATCATTGTTCATCCCGACGGGAGGCTGAGCACGGCAGAGCTGGTTTGATGGATCTGACATACGTTGCACAGACAACATCTCATCCCAGGCCAGCCTGCAGTGCCCACCCGGCCCTTGGGCTTCTGTCCTGGTGGTTTAGTGCAGGGATTCACCTCAGCTGGCCAAAGGAGGAGACTTCCACAGCCCCAGGTTTTCCTGGGTAGATGTCTGAGCTGTGCTTGCATTTTGGGGGTGCTGGAGCTCCTGGCTGGGACCCCTGCAGTCTCCCTCCCATAGTCAGCCCTCCAGAGAGGATGCTCTATGTCCTGCAGGGTCCAGGGCAGAGATGTGCTGCAGGGGAAGATGTAGAGGGAGATGCCAGATGGATGGTGTATCCTCAACTGGGCAGCTGGTGCCACTCTGGCAGTCTTTCCCTGATCACATGTGTGTCTATTCTGTTGTCACCTACTCCAGCTGGGCCAGGAAGGTCCCAGTGCCTCAGCTGCTGCAGGCATTGGGTGCAGAAAGTCCTTAGTTTCTCTGTTTCCTAGAGGAGGAAATTTCTCCTCCAGCAGGAGAGCTGGGAAAGCTAGGCAGAGTCACTCAAGGGTTAAAAGGCAAAAGACTAATTTAAAATAGAGAGGATTCAGGATTTAAAGTCTTCTTTTTGGGATCTGGGGGGCCTGGTTTGTGTCCTCCAAGCACTTGGATTAAACATATGTGACTAAGCGGGAGCAGAGATGCTCCCACTCTCCCCAAGGTGTTTCTTGGCTCCCAGAAATGCAGTTTAAGGGCTGGGGTGTCGGTGGAGCCTCCAGCAGAGCAGAGAGGAGCTTTAAGCAGAGCTCTGTGCCGCTGCTTTCCCGATGAGCAGATCCAGGAGCCAGAACACACAGATTCCCGCCGGCTGTAACCAGAGGAACAATGAACGAGGGCACTGGGGGGTTCCTCGTGGGGACAGCGAGTCAGACTCGGCATTCCCGGGGGACTGTGAGAGGCGGCAGTCGGGGCTGGGCTCCGGCAGCGCCGTGACCTGCGGAGCAGCACTTTGGGCTGCGCGGGGGGAAAGGTGCGGGGTGATGCGGGGGCGATGCTCGGGGCAGCGGCGGGCGGCGGGTGCCACCTCACGGTGACCGAGGGGAGCGGGCGGGGGACCCCGAGGGCGCCGGGACCTCCCCCGGGGGCACCGCGGCCCCCTCGCCCCGCCGCCCCCCGGTCCTCCCTCCCTCCCTCCCTCGCCGAGCGCTCCGGGGCTTCTCAACAGAAGCCTGACCTGCAACACTTCCAGTGATGGGAAGAAGCAGTTGCCCCTCGAGGATGGAGATGTGCCCCACAGCACACCGAGGGGTGGCTGCAGATGCGGTTCCCAGGGCAGGGCTTGGTGGAGAGCAGCTGAACTTCTAAATGGCTCAGCAATGACAACCAGGATTTTAACTGTGCAGTGTCGAGGCAATCAAAGGGTTAATACAAAAATCTCCTCCATATCCATTCCTTGGAAATGACCTCTGCAGAGCCCTCCCAGAGGTACAGCTATCTTGTCTCCATGCTGCAGGAGACAGTACTTATCCCGAGCCTGACAGTTTGCTGCTGTCTCCAGACACTTTGCTGGCAGCTGGTTTTAATTATCCTCACTCTGTGGTACCTCACCTGCTCCTGCAGACTTGGCACCATGAGCTACTGAGAGGCTGATGGAGCATCACATGGTGTCCCCACCGGGCTGGACAGGAGTCACTGCCCTGGGTGTCACTGTGGGAGGCTTTCTCTCATCAGCTCCTCTGGGCATTGCTCCGACTCGTGCCAGGTTTAGGTTTGGCCCAGGAAACACTTGCAGGAAACACTCTCTTTTTCCTCCTGAAGCACTAGAAGTGCACGGGGTTCTGCAGTTCACTGCTGTGGATTTTGAAACCGTTTGTGCTGCTCAGCTGGACAAGGCTCTGCATTGCCCTAGCAGGGAGTTGAGCTCAGGGACACACACAGCCCCTTCCTCCGCCTCACAGCTCAGCTTCCACGTGGTGGTGGGCAGGAGGCAACACTTCCCAGCCACCTTTTGCAGGCCCAGAGGCCCTTTGTTTCCCAGGAGAGCCCATGTGAGATGTGCAGTCCGGGGCACTGCTCGTTCCCCCCAGCTGGGTGCTGGAGCTGACCCGGGCACGTGAGGAATCGTGGCCAGGACCTGCACGTGCAGGCACTGCTGTCTGCTCACACCTTTCAAAACGTGTGTTTACACCAACCTGTCAGCTAATAACAGCCTTGAAATAAAGCAAAAGCATCACAAGGAGAGAAGGGAAGGACCCACTGAGTGAAGTTCACACTGGTTCCACTCCCTGAAAAAGAAACAAAGCCCCAAGCCACAGCCAGCACACTCAGAGCCTCTTGGTGACAGAGTCCAGATCACGTTTTTTGGGGAGCAGAAAACATCATGACAGGCTAAAACAAATATTACCAGAATGAAACTACTCATCACAGACTCTCAGACTGCTGAGGGTTTCTTCCCACTGCTGAGAGCATCCTTCTCTCCTGGAGTCCCAGACTGGAAAAAGGACCTTTTCCGCACACCAAAGGGTCTGATGGGGTGAGTGTTTCCAATCTGCACAGGATCTGCCCCACTGCAGGGATCCAGCCCAAGCAACCTCTGAGCTCTGTCCCAGGACTACTGCTCCGGTCATCCTCACCAGCAAGTCCTGCCAGTCTCACCTGTACCTGCAAGGAAAGGGTCATTGGTGTGTTCTCCAGCCAAACTCATTTTTTTTGGCTGCAGAGAGCAGCCAGTGAAGCAGATTTCCCACCCCCATGCCCAGGGGCTGTAGCTGAAAAGGGCTCTGCTGTCCAAGTGAAAGCTGGATGCAAGCTGAGGGAAAACAGATGGTTTCAAGATCAAGCCCATCATACGAATGAGAAGCCAAACTGCTGATGGATGGGGCAGTGTTTAGTTCAGGCGTGGAGCCAAGTGCACTGCTGTCCTCCCCGGGCTGTGGGGCTGCTGATGGCCGAGAGCACAGACCCTTGGAAGGGTCCAGAGGAGCCTGGCTCTGAACAGAGCATGACCCAGCTGGAGCTCCTGGTGAGTCCCAGCATTGCAGCTCTGCCGCAGGATTGTCCCACAGCACTGGGTGTGCATTCACCCTGCACTGGGTGTGCATTCCCACAGCACTGGGTGTGCATTCACCCTGCTCTGGGTGTGCATTCACCCTGCCCTGGATGTGCATTCACCCTGCCCTGGATGTGCATTCCCACTGCACTGGGTGTGCATTCACCCTGCTCTGGGTGTGCATTCCCACTTCACTGGGTGTGCATTCCCACTTCACTGGGTGTGCATTCACCCTGCCCTGGATGTGCATTCACCCTGCACTGGATGTGCATTCCCACTGCACTGGGTGTGCATTCCCACAGCACTGGGTGTGCATTCACCCTGCACTGGGTGTGCATTCCCACTGCACTCAGCTGGGCCCAAAGTGCCCCTCATGCTGCTCGTGGCTGCCCGAGGTGGTGACAGACTCTTGGGCCGGGCTGTGAGGCTGCAGCAGGAGCCAGGGCTTGTGCTGGCTCAGCAGTGCTCGTCACCCCCAGCCTCAGAGAGCCTCCGAGAGGAAATTGGATTTAAAATGGTTCTGCCTGGCTCCCAGGAGCGAAGGAGGGCTGAGGGAGGGTCACTCATCACCAGCTCATTAAGGGTAGAAATCCAAAACCCCGGGGAGTGCTGTGCTCGAAGGCAGCCTCTGACAGGGGTCATCTGCACGGGCTGCCCCGCTTGGCAGTTGGGAATCACACTGTGCTCTGCCCTGGGGCCGTGTCCAAATGGGGACTTTTTTGTTATTTTTAGCATTACTCACAAAGTATTCCCTGTTTTCATCCCGTAGGACCAAGTCCGAGGTGGTATTTACTTTTGGAGACATAGATGCTTTGTTTCTGTAAGGTCTCTGGGCAGAGTTGTGTTGTGTTTTCATTTGCATTTTTCATATATAACTCGATATGGAGCTTTGTGCGTGGCCTGGGGGAGGAACATCCCTCACCACTGTTGCTGTGGCCTCACTGGGATCACAGAGGGACTGGTAGCTCAGTGGGCAACTGGAATGGAAGAGGGGACTGGGGGCTGGCTGGTGCAGCAGGCTCTGTTGTGCCACCCACTCGGGGCAGGAGGGACACTCCAGGGAAGAGGCAGAATCTGCACTGGCAGTTTGCCCTGAGCATCCTCTCCCAGAAGTGTCAGCATCCTGCACCTGTGGGTTGCCTGGGGGGGCCTTCAGCTGAGAAGTTGCCTCTGGGTTTCCCCCTTTCACCAGGAGCACCATCCCCTTACATCCCAGTGCAGCTGCAGTTCTTGAGAAGGAAGAGGGAAGGAGCCACCAGCATCCCTTCTCCCCCATCTCCATTTGCACATCAATGTGCTCTCCCTCGTGGGGCAAATTCAGAAAAAAACACATTTGCACTTGAATATCCAACTAACATCTGGGCCAGCAGTTGATGTCTCAATCCATCTCCAAGGCTCAGTGCTAGGAGCACTTAACTTTGCCCTTGCCCAGATGTGCCCGTTCTCTGTGCTGTGCAGAAAGGCAGAAGTTGCACGGGGTAGAATGTGTTGGAATTGGCACTTTGGAAAAATGCACTCTCTGCTGGAACGTGCTAACATCCAGCTCACACAGAAGGGCAATTAACTCTATTTATGTTCATGAGCCTGAATCTAAAACCAGCTTCAGAAAGCAGCTCACTCTCATTAAAGGGCTTTATAATCATTATGCTAAAGTATTTCTTTTGAAAACATTTTCAGTTTCTTAAACAGTTAGGATATTTATAAAATATGGCATCAATTACTACATATTTCTTTATTCACACTGATTAAACAACCTATAATTATACTTAAGCCTCTTATTTGTATATCATGGCAGCATTAAGAAAAGCTCTGTGATTTGTCTGCGTGTTTTTCTTTCCAAATAGCAGAGGGCTGCAGTCTCTCCCTTCCTTTGGAGCATTACCCTGCTGGTGTTGACCACAGAGCAGCAGCCAGGTGTCTGCTGCCCCAGCCAGCCCCTGGCAAAGGCGTGGGCTGAGGCTGGCACTGTGTCGTGACAGGTAACACTTGGCTCTGTGCTGTTTGGACTCTGAGCGTGGTGTTTACAGCAGCTTCTCACAGGAAAACATTTTCCTGGATCCCTTTTCCTTGCTGTAAAACAGTCAGTGTTGGAATGACCAAACCCTCTCTGGCAGTGGGAGGTTCACCAGGGCAGGGTGGGCTGGGCCCTGCTCCGGGGCTGGGGGCTGTGCTGAGGGGCCCCTCCGTGCTCCCCAGGGGCTCTGCTCTGCTGGCACTGGCACAGGGATGTGGGGCAGGGCTGGCAGAGGGGCCTGGCTGCTGCAGCATTGCTGCTGATGGCCTGGAACTGCAGGGAGATGTGTTGGCCAGGTTGGGAATGGCTCCGCTCTTGTCGTGGCTCTTGGCAACTTCTGTTGGGGTTTCACTCGATGCTGAGGTCTCACTGCTTGAAAACTACTTGGTCTGGGTGAGACAGATCCCACTGACTGCTCCCTCTCCCGGGGGGATGGGGAGTTCCCAGAGGAGCAGCCTGGCTCTCCTGGGTGCATGGGGAGTTCCCAGAGGGGCAGCCTGGCTCTCCTGGGTGCATGGGGAGTTCCCAGAGGAGCAGCCTGGCTCTCCTGGGTGCATGGGGAGTTCCCAGCCTGGCTCCGTGGTTGCCCATTGGCAGTGCAGGGACCACTCCCAGGTGGCAGCCTGGAATTTGTGCAGTGCTGGCGAGGTACAAGCCATTGTTTCTCTTTTGACAGAGTGGCTGAGTGAGTCCCAGCACAGCAGGGCTGGGGACCCTCTTGCTCTCTTTAGGGCTCTAATGTTCTGCATTGTTTCCGCTGGTTCTGTGCCCCAAACACTTCCCCACTCTTGTGTAACTGGGGCTTTCTGCCTTAGAAAATCTGTGAGGTAGAGAAGGCTGTACAGTGGGAGAACTGAAACCCAGTTTCATTTTTCCACCCTGTTTTTCTTCAGTGGCCCTTCTGTTCACTCGGAGATGGAAGAGTGAGTCTGATATGAATATCTAGCAGGAGCAGACGGGTCCAGCTGAGAACTTGAGTCACTTCCAAAATCCCTATACAATATTGCACAAGCCACATCTGATCCTAGAAGCTCTTAGTTTTCTCTGATTACACCTTCCCTGTTGCCTATAGCCATCCTGTCTTACCCCAGGCTTCTCCTAAGTGTCCTTGTACTGCTCCCTGAGCTCCTGCTGCACCGGTGTGGTACAGGATAAGACACTCCTGGGAAGGAGGAGGGCATCCTCTGCTTACCCAGGTGGGCATTTCCTTCTCCTGCAGGCAGAATAGCTTAGCTCCAGCTGGGAACCCAGAGCTCCTGCTCTTTGATAAGCATCTCTCAATACCTGAACTGTTTCCTCAGAGTAAAAGGGACTCAAAGGCAAGATACTTGTATCACTTTTGTGCAAATATCAGATTACAGCTTAGAAACCAAATTGTCTGCAATTAGATGACTGAATTAAAGGGAAGACAGACAGCAGCGTGCACAATATGAACAGGGTTCATTGTTTGCCTGCAAATACTGAAATTTCTTCAGTTCAGTCTCAGAAAAGCACTGTTGTGTCTTCCAGAGTGGCAGAGAATTCGATCTGCTCCTGCTTTCTTCTTTGGGATGGGGTCCAAAGTTAACTCCCTGCAGATCACCTTACTTTATGAATAAGAGGAGCTCCTCCTGCAGTACCTGTGCTGGGAAAAAACAGGTGTGAATGTTGCTGGAGACCCACACCGGGACCAGGAGTGATCCCAGAGCTCGGAGACGCTTCTCCCAGCCTGGTGGGGTGCTGGCTGGCCAGGAGAGGTGCTGGGCTGTGGGTGAGCTGCCAGGGGAAGGGGCAGCATGTGGCTGGTACTGCAGAATGCCCCAAACCTGCTGGGTTATGCTCGACCCTCCAAAATGCATTTTTCCCTGTTGAAGGCACGTGGGAGGAGGAATTGTGGAACAGCAGGACAGCCTATGGGCCGTTAGATGTGGTTTGTGATCACACCTCAGCTTTTGACTCGAATCACTTTGGGGCTGGGATGCTGCCTGGCACCCCTGACCCTCAAATCCCTGGGAACTTTGTGGGGACACATCACAGAGACTGGAAACTTCCTTGCTTTGTCACTCGTGGCACTCGGGGACAGGGTTCAGTGGTGGTCCCCGCAGTGCTGGGGTAACGCTTGGACTTGGTCTTAGGGGTCTTTTCCAACCTCAGTGCTTCTGTGATTCCATGATCCTGTGATCCCACGTCTCTGCGATTCCATGATTCCGTGTCCTGGGATCCCCTCTGGTGACTGTTCCGGGCGTCACCAAGTCCCGGAGCCGGTGCCGGGGGTGTTTTCTTGTCCCTGATCTGCTCCTGGTGGGAGGGTGGGGTGGGAACCCTCCCCGTCCCCCTCTCCGGAGGCTGCGGCTCTGGGGATGTTCCAGGTTCCCATCTTCCTTAGGCTGTGGGGATGTTCCAGGTTTCCCTCTTCCTTAGGCTCTGGGGATGTTCCAGGTTTCCCTCTTCCTTAGGCTCTGGGGATGTTCCAGGTTTCCCTCTTCCTTAGGCTCTGGGGATGTTCCAGGTTTCCCTCTTCCTTAGGCTGTGGTGCCTCCTGCTGTCGGGCCGCGGGACCCTCCGCACGCCGGGACCCCCCGGGACCCCCGGGCGGTCCCCGCTCCGCGCTGCGGGTCGGCCCCGGGGCGGGGGGGTCTCTGTGCCCCCAGAACCCCACCGGGATGCGGAATCCCGGGATTTGTCCCCAAAGCCGCGCGGTGGCGCGTTTGTCCCGGGAACGGCATCGCGGGGGAGGCGGAGCGGAGGTACCACCCCCCAAAATCCCCCCGGGCCCCCCGCGGTCCGGGGGTGCTGCCCCCCGGGTGAGGGGGGGGCTCCCCGCGCCAGCGCTGCTCGGTCCTGCTCCCCTCGGCTCAGGGTCTGTGTGAAATTGTGTTAGTTTTGTTATTTGTAGTGCATTTATATATTATACACACATAACATATATTTATACACACGTATAGAACATATATATATATACACACATATGTAGCATATTCAGTATATTTATATAAATTTTTTTTATTTTAATTGCTGCGCTGGAGAGAATCTTGGAAAGTTCCATTTGCCCTAAATACCTCATTTTTAAAAGAATAAGCCCAAACAGCAGCAGCAGCGCTTTGCTTCTCTCCTGCCCAGGTACCAGCAGGTAACACGATCGATGCCGAAGGTGCCATGGTGCCAGTGAGGCGTCCCTGCTGCATTTCCCACCTGTCCTGGTTTGGGATCGAGAGCAGCCGTCAGAGCTCCCGTTCTGTCCCAGCGAGAACAGTGCCTCCCCATGGCACAGCCGGTCTGGACACACGAGCTGCTGCTTCATTCATTCCACTGATTGCTTGCGGCTGTTAAAGCTTTTCACGCTAAAAAAGAGCGACAGTCAGTCCCCAGAAAATTCAGGAATTGATAACAGCCTCTGTGCTGGAAGGAGTGGAGATGAGAAGACTTTTGATTTGTAATTTGTGGTCTAACAAACTGATTAGGAAAGAACAAAAAAATAATGGAAGCTTTGCTCGTTTTATTTAACTTCTAAGAGAACAGGTCATCGTACCAAAAGTCACTGAGTTATGGGGCCTGCAGCAAGGCTTAATGACAATTTAAATTAGGAACCTGAGTTGTGGCTTGGTAAGACCAGAGGGAATGCTATAATTAGGAAGGCAGTGATTTCCCCCTGACCTTTTGTTTTTAAAGTGTTTTAAATGGCCTTGTCTCATCCACAGAGATTCTCCTCTGCTGCCTTTCCTCTTTCTCTCTCCCCCTCCTTCCCTGCCAAGTTTCTTTAATGTGGGTCGTGCCTCCGTGTTTGCAGGTGGCACAGAACAGAATCTGCATTTTGCTTTTTCAAAGTTAAAGTGTCTTTGAAATATGGTTTTGCATCTAATGCAGAATGTAATAAAAAGACTTTAAAGAGCTGCTGACGCCTCGTGGAAAAGTGAAAAACATTCTGTTGAGAAACAATCCTGCCGGGCTGTCTTATCTGCTGTTCCCTTTGCTCATTTTTGATAGCAAGGGGCACTATAAATATACATTGCTATACATAAAAATGAGAAACCTTGGCAACCAAAGAGAAGGTTGGTTGTTTTCTCGTGTTCCTTTGCTGTGGGCAGGTGGGTGCGGGCAGACAGAGTTCATCAGCCTCGTTTCATCCTCACAGCCACTGGACTGAGGCTGCGGCCGTTTGTTGAGTGTTGGGCTGAAAGGGAGTCACGTACCAGCGGATTATTTTTTCCTAGAGGTCCTTGTTAACCCTCTAAAAATAGCGGCCGTGGTTTCTGGGGCACTCTGACAAGGTTGGCGGGGGAACAGAAGCGACGCGAGGGAGCCGGGGGACGGGAGAGGCCAGATGGTGACGGGGGCCAGGGCTGAGCTCGGCAGCTTCCCCGGAGAAGGGGCAGGGAGGGCGGCAGTGCCAGGCTGGGATGCTCTGGGATGTGCCTGCCTGGCTCCAAGGCAGGGCAGTGCAGCCCTGGGCAGAGCCCTGCGGGAGCCGGGCACACACCTCAGGGGCTGCTTCCCTGTGGCCTCCAAACCCCACGGCAGCGCCTTCAGCCTGCGCTGCAGCACACAGGTATTGCCCTGTGGAACCCACAGGATGGTTATTGCCCCCCACACAGGCGGGTCTCTGCTGCAAGGAGTGACTTGGATCGTTTCCACACGACTGGGCAAAAGGATCTGCCTGATCCTTTCCTTTCTGAAGGCTCTTGCAAAGAACCGCTCTGCCAGGAGCCCAGCAGAGTCTGCTGAGCAGGGCTCAGCCTCTGCACAGTGGATGGAAAATCTGGCTCTTGGAGCCTGGGCCACAGAGGGGAGCTGGGGCCCTGCAGGTGGCACCCGCTGCGTTGCTGAGCTAAGTGCTCCTTGGCTGTTAAGTTTTCCAGTAATTTTCCCAGGCAAACGATGCACCTGCCATGGCCTCGGGAAAAAATGTTTATTGCCATATCCATCCACTGTTCAGAAAATGAAAAGTTATTTTGGCACTGAAATACCTTTCTCCCCTCCAAAAGCTGCACCTTGTTCATGCTGTCACAAACTGGAAAACTCAAACAGCAGAAGTTGGGCTGAAACCGCGTCAGGTGTCGCAAGATGAGCTTTCCTGTCGTTAGCATTTTCTGAAGTAAGAGCCCTTCCACAGAAATTCCTGAGTGCACTGTTAGCAAGGCACATGGAAAGGGAATGTCTGGGCAAAGGGCAGCCAGGTTCCAGCTCGGGGCTGGCAGGACTGAGTGCTGTGTGACAGTGCAGGGTGACAGTGGTGTGACAGGGTGGGGATCCTGGGCAGGGCAGGCGTGTGAGAAATGCCCCTTTTCAGTAGGACAAAGCAAGCAGCTGCCTGGTAAATAAGGCAATCCAATTTAAAATCGAGGGTTAATTGGGGAGCTGATATGAAGCAGGTCTGTACACTCTGGAGTGGTACTGTGAGGGTACAAATCACAGGTGATGTTTACGTGGAATTGCAGCTCTGTGAGATGCCACCCAAGGCTGATGGGATTCCTTTTAGTAACTTGGAGTATGTATGGTTTCCAGATGTCTCTTATTTAACATTAAGAAAGACCCTTTTATTTTTTTTTTTGCTTTCCTGCACTCGTGACTTGATATTCCTTGGAATGATGGAGGTGACGTACAGGTATGTTCTGCACAGAGCAATCCAGCCGTGCTGGGTGAGTGGGCTCAGACATCTGCATGGTATCATTCCCCTGTCACCAGCTGATGGTGGTATAATTAGAAAAGTCATTAATCCTTGCTCAGCAGTGCTGGAAACTATTTATAGCAAGGTAGAAAACCCTGCACGTGAGGCGAGGGTGGATATAGAAATTGCTTCTGGTGCCATGTGTGTTGTGGGGCCCAAAGCAAGAAGGTAATTTGCTTCTGGGAGGGAACTTCCCCTTCTGGCCACATGCAGACAGGTGCAAACTGCCTCCTCTGCCCCAGGTATCACCCTCTGGGCTGGCTGTGGGGGGTTGCTTTGGACATCCCCTGCAGGCTGTCACCATCCTGGGCTTGAGGGGCCTGGGAAGAGCCTCATGGTGCCTGTGGAAGAAGGAAGGCTCTTGTGGGTGCCTGCCCAGCTGGTCTGCATCTCCCATCGCTGTGGGCAGCTTGTGCCACGTCCCACCCCACGCTGCTCACCCCTGGGCTCAGCCACGGGGAGTTTTCAGGATGCTTTGGCAGGTCAGGACCCATCACTCACCTCTCCCCCCCGGGTTCTCCTGTGCCAGCTGTACCTGTTCCCTCAGTGTGTTACCACTCTCTACCTCCAGACTGCTGCTGCTGGTGTGGGCAGAGGTTGGTCCCTGAGCCAGAGGAGAAACTGGGGCATTGGCCGTGCTCAGTAAGCCAGAGGCCAGGGAAGCTGCTATTTACAGGCTTCCAAGATGCAGCTCAGCCTGGGCTAAGGTCCATGTTTTCCCTGTGCCAGAGCCAATCTTTCCGCTCGAGGGGCTCCATCATCTCCCAGCGCCTGGGCTTTGCCCTGGTGCCAGCCCCCCACTGCCCATTCCCCGTTCCCAGCACCAGGGCAGGGGCTGCAGGAGGGCTGGGAGGGACCCTGAACTCTCTGGAGCAGAAAAGAGGCTGCAGTGGAGAAGGGCTGGAGGTTGGATGTGTGCGAGGAGCCCGCAGGGCTGGCGTGGAGGTAACTCCTGCTGGGCAGGGGAGCACTGCAGGCAGCTGGGGAGTGGGGAACTGGGGGAGCCACGGTGCCGTGCTGGGGTCAGCTGAGGTGGCATCGATCCGAGAAACGCTCCCGTTGTCGAGTTAAACACTTCACTGGGTTTTGCCTAGTGAGGCACAAATAGCCTGTCTGTGTGCTGGCAGCCAGGCAGCAGCGTAACCACAGGGGAAATATGTTTCTGTCTGGGCTCGCTGCATCTTCCAGGCTTTGCTGGGAGGATTTCTCAGAAGAGAGCAGAGAATTATTTTAGCCTCTGACATTAGCGGACCAAGCCTTGCCCTCCTCAGCAACGGGACTGAAATCCCTCTCACAGGGGCCTGGTGGGCAGCTGCTCCCTTCTGTTGCTGCAGGGTGGGCAGCAGGGATGAGGGAGAGGACCTGTTGGAGACGGGGCACCCGCTGTTCCAGCACTGCAGGAAATCCCAGTGCTGGCTTGGGCTGTCAGAGGCTGCTCTCGGGCTCTGTGCTGTGCCTGTGGTGAGCCTCGATGATAAAAGGTGACCTCGGAAATCGCAATTCCAAACATCTTCCCCTCTCTGGGAAAGATGGCATTGTTCCCAGTGTTTCAGGCTGGGACTGCCTGGGGCTCTTTGTTTAAGCTCCCTGGGTGCTGCAGTTCTAGCACAGAGCCAACGTGGCTCTTCCAGAGCCGGAAATCCTGGAAGGCGGCTGCGGATCAGCCTTTGTTATCCTCAGGATTAAAAACTGCAGTTGGGGATGAACTGACAAAATCAAAGTAACCTATCTAGGGACATCCTGCGGGCATATTTAGCAGTGTGATGGAGCCAGGGTCAGCCACTCCTTCAGGTTGTTTCAGGCAGCACGAGCTGGCAGGAGGGCCCACAAACCTCAGGGAAGAGGCACAGAGTGTTTTAAACACACTCAGCAGACTTTGTTTTGCAAAGAACCTGCTGCTGTCCACTCTGATTTCAGTGCTGAACGTCAGGAAGGGAGAAGTCCAAAGGGCATCGTGCCTCAGTGCAGGAAATGGAGCCTGGAGAGCACAGTACAGCCCAAGGGAGGGAAGGGGAACAGCTCATGCAGAGAGGAACACCAGATGTTGCTGCATTGCACAGCAGAGCATCATTTCTCCTCAGAACTCCCTCTTGAATCCACAGGCTGACATTCCAGGGGAAGGTCTGGAATGGTGTCCCCTGGACAGTGTGGCATTCACCACAGGTCAGTTGTTTTACTGGACTGAGACAGAAAGTAGATTTTTAAAGTGAAAGATGCAGCTCCTTGTAGCAATCCCCCTCCATCTGACAAGGTGACCTACACCCAGTCCTGGTGCTGCTGTGCTTGGGCAGGTTTTGCAGTGTCCTTTGGTGTGCTCTGATGTGCAGGCACTGAGCTGTGAACACACACAGCAGCTGGGCCTCCCAGTGCCTTGTGAAAAGCCCAAATATTGCTTTCCCTTTGCTCGTTTCCCTTCCTCCAGTGCCTTTGCCTCGCCCCCGACCCGTGCTGTGGCCGCTGATTAAGAAAATGGCTTTGAAGAAGCAGGTTTCTCTTTTTCCTCCCTGGGGAAAGGAGGGTAAAGAGCTTTCACACAAGGGCAGATCAATAGTCCTGCAGAGCCTGGTTCTCTGTTATCCTCAGGGCTCTTTGCTGCCCCAGGGCTGAGGGTCCCACGTGGGGAACCCCCAAATGCTGCTGTGCTGGGCGAGGGACTGTGCCTTTGGCCTTGCTTGCAGGGGCTTGGATCCCTGCACACCCTAATTAATGCCAATCAGTTGCTGACCAGATAATAGGTCCGTATTTAATTGGTGGTTGAAAAAGATTTCGCTGAGCAGCCCTGTGGGGTGATGGTTACTGGACCATGTGCTTGCCATGGGCAGTGCTTGGCTTGGCCTTTGGGAGGAAGCGGGGCTGGTGGAATGGGCAAATTAATCAACATGACTGCCCACCAGAGGAAAACTAGAGAGAAATGGATTTTTTCTCATAGAAGGGAAAAAAGCAGAGTTCCCATAAAAATACAAGGAATCTGAAATAATTCATTCCCATAACGTGTGTGGGGGGGAAGGGTGAGCTTCCTCTGGGCAGGGAGGTTGGATGGGAAGTTCAATTCCTCCCTCGGCTGCAGGGCTGGGGGTGCCTCCTGTGCTGGCTCAGGGTGCTGTGTCTGTCGGGCTCAGGGTGTGTGCAGGGCCAGGCTGGGAGTGCTGGGAGGGGAACCCCCGTGCAGGTGGCGTGGGGACATCTCAAGAACCAGCCCGAGACATCATCGGAGTGTTTCCTTCCCAGCCGCGTCAGCTCGGCACGTTCGTTCCTTTGTCCTCATCTTCTGCATCCAGAGGCACCGTCCGAGGCAGCACAGACATCCAGAGCCTTTCCAGGGAGGAATCAGCTCCAGTCTGTGCTCTGCTTTCTTCTGTGGCTGCCGTAACCTCCCCTTCTTTGGAGAATAAGATGTTAAAGAGCTTTTGAAAATGATCAAACCCTTCAGCTTCACTACTGTGATTAATCAATCACAGCTGCTGCTTTACAGCTCCTTGTTTTGATGTGTTTCAGGTTGTTCCAAAGTTAGCCCTGCTCAGGGCCAGGAAACACATTCCCGAGCCCTGCAGGGTGCTGGGATGGAGCAAAAGCTGAATTTTCAGCATTATTTCCAACATTTTTTGTGCCAATGCTGCCATTCGTTACCAGGGAGCATGGGATGCTCCTAGGAATTACATAATCCTAAAAAAAAAAGTGAGGAAGGGATTTAAGAACCATCTCTTCCCTGGATGGCAGCTGCATCATTGCAAATATTGTCTGATCTGCCCTTCTTAGCACTGAAGTATCTGTGACTCCAGGTGGCAGCTCTAAAGGGTTTGTGTCAGTTTTGGAGGCTTAGTTAAATGTTCCTTAGCACTTACTTTTTTTACAGCTAAAGAGCCAAGCAGGATCATGAAGCATCACAGCTCAGATAGTTTGTAAAACTGCTGTCAAGCCGATTAAGCTGGAAATGGAAAATTTGTTGGTGAAGTCTTTCCTAATATTTGTGTGATAGGGGGTGATTTAAAGTCCATTTCACCGCCGAGGTGAGGCCCCAGGTAGCAAAAGAGCAGTGGCGTGGCTCAGCCTGCTGCATTGCACAAACAGAATCCCCGAGACAAAGCATGTTTACTTTGTCTGCAAAGTATATTTAGCAGAAACAAATCAAACTACACAGACTCGCTTCTTGGAGGTCCTGCCAACACCCCCTTAGTGCCTCTCAGCCACGGCTGGGGGCTGTGGGTGCCTGCAGAGCTCTCACAGGTCCGTTTTTGCCACTGCTCCACGGTGTGTGCAACAACTGCTTTCCAAAAGGGTGAACTGCTTAAGGTGCAGCATTTTTATCAGGCTCTGGCAAAGCTGACACCTGGACAGCAGAGCAGGCTGGGGAGAAAAGGGGGAGCCCTGTAAGTGCCCTGGTTAGCCAAATGTCCCAGGGGGGAGCGATGAACACCTGCTTTCACCTGGCTCTGGAAGTGAATCTTGGCACGCAAGGCATCTGTGCCCCTGTTCCTCCCGACTGCTGGGGGCTGCAAAGCCTTTGAGCCACCTCCCCTCCCCTGCAGAGACCCAGCACCCTCATCCCTGCTGAGGGACCTGCTGAGGTGGAGCAGAGCCAGATTAACTGCCTTTGTCCTGGTTGTTTGCACAGCTGCACACCTGGAAATGTCACCTCGCAGGGCTTGAAGCACAACTCTGCTCCACCACATCCCTGTTTCTTACCTCACCTGCAAGGCTTGTCTGCTGGCAAATGAGGTGCCTGCTAACTCAGCAGAGCTGGGATAGAAACCCTGCCTGGTACCAGCCAGTCCATTGCAGGCAGAAAGGAGGGCACTGAGATGACATTGCTGCTGCAGGTGTGTGTTGGCAGAGGGTGTATGGGAGTGTGCTCACCTACACCCTGGCTCCCAGGACTGTCAGTGTGAATTCTCAAGTGGTTTTGCCTGGGCATACTGTGCATAAAGATAAGGGAAATCCACCCTCTTTCCAGATTAAGCTGTCACTGGATGTCAGAGTGGAGACACGGTTTGGTTGGAGCCTGGCTCTGTGTCACAGCCTCCCGTGTGCACGGTGCTGTGTTAGGGATCATCTCCCCATCATGTACAGTTTGCAGGGGTCTGCATTCCCCCCCAGTTTCTCCTTTCCCTGATTATTGCCTTGCCCTCCTCTGCTCTGCCCCTGGCCTGGGGCACTTGTTCATTGCCTGCTGCCTCCCCTGAGGCCACGAGCACCCTCTGGCTGGAGAAAAACCCATCCCGTTCTCTCTGGTATCTGCTCTCCTCCTCCCGCTGCTTTGAGGGAGCCATTCCTGCCCCTGCAGGGACTTTCCTCCTGCTGTCCCCGTGTGCTGTGCATGGCAGGTGCCTGCAGTGCCAGGCGTGCTCGCTCCATAAATCCCGGGCATTAAAATGAGCGTGTCATCTGCAAAAGTATGAGTCTGTAAGTGAATATGTTCCCCCCGGCGCCTGTGATACCCTTCACAGCCTCTGCCCTGCAAATCAGACCTGCACATCCTTCTATTTTCACAGTGAGGAAAATCACAGAATAGTGGGATGGCTTGGGTTGGAAGGGACAGTAAAAATCATCCAGTTCCAACACCCTGCCGTGGGCAGGGACACCTTCCACTATCCCAGGTTGCTCCAAGCCCAGTCCAACCTGGCCTTGGACACTTCTAGGGATGGGGCAGCCACAGCTTCTCTGGGCAACCTGTGCCAGGGCCTCAGCACCCTCACAGGGAGGAACCTCCTCCCAAAACCGATCCAAATCTCCCTTCTTTCCGTTCAAAGACGTTCCCCCTCGTCTTGTCGCTCTCTGCCCGTGTCAGAGCTGCCCCCGAGGAGGCGGCCGGGGGGCGCGAGGGATGCGGGGCCCGAGGGGTGCGGGGGCTGCGGGGGCTGCGGGCCGGGGGCTGCGGGCGGGCGGGCGGCCCTGCGGAGCGCGGCGGAGCCAATGGCGCTGCCGGGGAGGAGCCGCGGCCCCGGCCCGGCCCCTCCCGCCGCCCCCCTCCGCACTCGGCCTCGGCTCTCGGGAGCGGCGGCGGCAGCGGAGCTGCGGCGGCCCCGGAGCCCCGCGGGAGCGGCCCCGGAGCCCGCCTGGAGCGGCCCCGCCGGCACCGACCATCGCGCCCGGGGGCACCGGGCGGACCCGAAGG
This sequence comes from Corapipo altera, assembly GCF_003945725.1. Taxonomy (NCBI): domain Eukaryota; kingdom Metazoa; phylum Chordata; class Aves; order Passeriformes; family Pipridae; genus Corapipo; species Corapipo altera. The sequence continues at coordinate 932,221 of NW_020885001.1, read as the reverse complement.
TACCGGGCACCGACCCGCGGCTCGAGCGGGGGCTGCCGCGGGATCTGCTGATGGGAGTTGGAGGAAAGTTTGCCGGGGAGTCGGAGCGGGTCGGTGGCGGTGCCGGTGCGGGCGGTTCGGGCGATCCGGTGCCCGCGGGGAGCGATGCCGGGGCGGTTCGGGCGATGCCGGCGCCGCTGCGGATGGAGCCGGGCTGGGCTGGGGGTCCGCCCCGGCGGGGAGCGGGCGGCTCTGCCCCCCGTGCCGCCCCCAGACCCGCGGCGGTGACCGGCACCCGCCCTGCGAGCGCTCCGGCCCCGCGCCGGGGGTCGGTGTTTTCCCGGTGGAGTTTTTAGGGAATGCCGTATCCACCTGGGAGGCGGCGGCCGGGGGCAGCCAGGCCTCTGGGTGCGGGACCCCGGGACGCAGCCCCGGTGGTCGGTGCAGCCCGGGGGGCTCCGGCGGAACGGGCTCTGCACGGGCGTCCCCGCGGTCCGCCGTGGGAACGGGAGCCCCGGGGGCTGCGGGCTGCGAGCGTGCCTTTCTGCAGACGCAGGAAAACAAGCCTGTTCTCTGTGTTGTTTGGGAAGTTTGGAGAACTTCCCAAGCCAGCAGGTCGTGGAGAGCAAAAGCACGATTGCAGGGAGGCGGCTGAGCTGGGGGCTGGGGCCGCCGTCCCCGGGGACAGCCCTGACCGACTGCAGCGGCCGCTCCGGCCAAGGGGACCGGTCCGAGCAGCGCCGTGGGGCTGCCTGGCCCCACGTGTTGCACTGGGGCTGTCCGCAGGTCAGAGCCAAGCCAGGGCTGTCCCTGACACAGAGTGAGCGAGGTGACATCTGCTTTGGGCTGTGTGGAGGATCTCTGGCAACTGACCCCTGAGCTGTCTGGATTGCTGGTGAACCCACTCCCTCGGTTAGTGAGACTGGACCTGGGCAGTGCCCCTCGGCTCCTGGTGCTAATCATGCTCCGGTTGCTGCCCTTGGGGCAGCCACACGCTCCTTTTGCCCTCCTGCGATTCTGAAGTGACCTGAGTGCGCAGTGTTGGGCGAGTAGATTTGCAAAAGATTTGCAGAGTGTTGAGCAGACAGTTAAAAATCACCAGTTTGCATTTTCTGCATGTGAGGCTGTGCTGTTTGCTCTCGCAGGAGCACGTGCAATCCCCCCCGAAAAACACGACATCTGGCAGCAGAAGGTGAGAGGTGAGCGGGGGCGATGCTGCTGGGGAGGGGCAGCTCGGAAAGGGGGGTGCTGGGCAGAGGGGCTTCAGCTTTGGGACCCTCATCATTCCACAGGAAGGGGACAGGGACCTGGAGCATTGCCCGACACTTCTTGCACTGTGCTGTGGGCAGGGGAATGACAGGGACCTGATAAACAGTAAGAGGTATTTTGCTAAAGGTTCTAGACAGTGACTCATCTACTGTAGGAAGGGACAGGAGGGAGGGGCAGCACAGGAGCTTTCTAGAGTAAAAACGGGTCTTTCCCCTTGATTATATCAGAAACAGGAGGTCAGGAATCCCTTTTTACTCCCAGAACAGCACAGACCTGTGGGTTATAAACCTCTGATGCAAGTGCCTCCTGCATCCCTGTCCCTGGGGAGGATCCTGCCTTCTGGCCGTGTCCTGGGGTGGGACTGTTCCAAAATTTGGGGTGATTTCCAGCCCTCACAATTGATCCTATCTGGTCGTTCTTAGTCACTTCTGAGTCACTCCAAGTAATTGATCCTTCTCTGTACATTGCACCACGATTCTGTGTGTCCCTGGCCAGCTGGGGGGTTTCAGAGGTCGTTTCACTTGGCTCTGAGTTGTTCAGTCTTAACTTTACTCCCACATCCAGCCTTCCCCCCTCGGGTTTTTCTGCTCTCCTCTACCCTCTCCTGCCCTGGACAGCCTGGAGGAGGTGCAGTGCTGCTGCCTTTCACTTTCCCAGGTGTGCTGCACTCTGAGAGACCTCCCCAGCTCTTCACAGTATTGCTGGCTGTGCCCTCTCAAAAAGGTGTCTGTGTAAGGAATTTTGCTGAGATTTGCCTGGATTTGGTTTATTTGCTGCTTCCAGTTTGCAGAGGAATTGGTGCAGCTGGTTGGTCCTTGCTGACTGAGCACCTGAGCAGCTGGCTTCCTCTCTGGGGATTTATGGCTTCTGCACCACCTCTCCCCCTCTTCCTGCCTGTGGATTTACCTGGGAATGCTGGTGGCTGGTCTGGTCTGGTCTGGCTGTGGATTTATCATCTCTCCCTGCAGGGGTGTTGCAGAGGCTGAGGAAAGATCCCCAGACCCCCCAAGAGACAACCCTTATCCCCCACATCAGTGGTTGAGGGGAAACAACAACAGTGGGGGGTTGTTGGGAATTATTCCTTTTCAAGAATCAACTTTTGACCAAAAGTTGGCACCTTTTGAGACCCGTGAGTCTCTAAGCAGACCCCAGATTTCTTTCAGAGTCAGGAGGGCTCCCCAAACCTTGGAAATGGCTACAGTCTGAGATGGGTCCTGGGGCTCACGGGGCTGGTCCTGGCTGGTCCCTGCACTGGGTGCCCTGGGCCCTTCGGATCTGGGTGTCTCACTTTATCTGGGTTAAGCTCTCAAGGAAAGAGGTGTGACTTGAGATCCAGAACTGGTTTGAGAGATCAGAACTGGGCCAATTTCTAGGCCAGAACGGGGCTGCTGATGTCCCCAAGGGTGGATTTGGGTACAGAAATGGATGAAGGTCAAGGTTCTCACCTCCCTCCATTGCACAGGTGCCTTCTGCTGAACACAGAGGGGGTCATATCCCTGACAGCTGCTGGGCAGGTAGCAGGACATATGGAAGCTTTATTATTCCTTTCAGAGCATGAAAAAACACCCCTTGCTGAGAAGTACTGGAGCTGTGAAGTGCAGACAGGGCTGCCCCCAGGAATAGCAGCAGCCTCAGGGCATGGGGAGGAAGCTTTCCTTACCACCTCTGCAGAGAGTGTTTGCTGTGCTGCATCCCCAGAGGAAGGTTTCAGAGAACCAGGCTTTGCTGTGACCCTCAGGCAGCGTGTGGGTGAGCCTGGATAGAGAGAGGGTTGAATGGGACAGTGCATCTTTGCCCCTTGGTTCCAGTTCTCCTGCAATTTCCAGGGTGCTTTGCTGTCACCACGCTCGGTGTCCCCTGCCCTCCAGGGAAGGCTGTGCCAAATGCTCCTTTGCAGACCTGCTGGAGTGGCAGAGAGGCAGCCCAGGCAGTGTCCAGCTCGTGGGACACCTCTGGGTGCTGAGGGCTCCCTGTGCCCTGCCCAGGGCACAGCAGGGTCCAGTGCCCAAAGGCTGCCCTGCTCCGTCCTGCAGCCAGCTGGGGAGGTTTGGTTAAGCAGTGCTTATCTCTAGGCGTGTATGTGAGTACGTTTAAAAAGTCCAAAGGAATTAAATACATATTTTTCCGGGCTGTGGCTCGTGCTGGAGCTGTGCACAGGAAAACAAAGGGTTTTCCAGGGTTGCTTGTGCTCCGCTGTCGGCTCGTGGCTGCTCAGCCCGACCCTTGAACAAGAGCATTTGGGTCTTTGCATTTCTGGTCACCTTGCAGCAGACACAGGGGGTGGTTTCTGCTCCTCCTTTGCTCCCTGCTCTGCTGACAGCTGCGTCTTCCTCAGCCCAGAGGTGTGAGTGCTTTACCTGCCACCACCTCCTGCTCCTGCAGAGCAGGAGATGGCGTTTTGCAGGGACTGGGGGGAGCTGTGCCACTCACTTCTCTGTTATTAACTAGAGGGGAATAAAGTTGCAGAGAGATCAGATTTGGAGGAAGACCCAGAGTTCCAAAATGCTCCCAGAGGATAGATCCCTAATTGCTCTCTAATTGCATTAGAGTTTAATTTGTTGTTGTTTTTACTGTAATGTTCCCATTTTTCTCGATAGTTTGCTTTGTTCCATTAACTGGAAATAGCTGGAGATGAATATTTGCAATATCAGAACTTGCCTGTCGTGCAATGCTTGACAGGTTTTAGGCCTTTTCTGTGCTGGCAGGGGACATGGGTGGGCTCTGCCTGCCCTGGCTGTCGGGGACTCGGGTGGGTTGCAGAGCTCACCCCGGGGCAGTGTTTTGCTGTCTGTGCAGGTCCAGCCCTGGGAGTTTTGGTGGCCGCTGTCCTGCTTCCAGGAGGCACAGAAAGCTGAGCTGAGCTGGCCCCAGAGCAGCTCACGGGCAGCTGCACTTCAAAGGGCTTGTTTAATCCATTTCTCCCGAGCACAGGGGGGGGGAGCAGGTCTGGAAATGAAACTGGGAAGGCTTCAAAAAGGGCTTTCAGGAGCTTCATTTAGAAAGCAATAGGGGAGAAGAATATTGCTGCTCAATTTCAAAGCAGAAATATATTTACTTTGCCTTGTTAAAGAGGAAATTGGGTAGAAGATGTAGTTAGGCTTGGACCTGCTTCTTGCCAATGAGTCTTTGTTGGTGAAACAAATCCTGAGGGTGGGAGAGCATGAATAAACCTTTCCAGTCTATCAGCCTGGGTACTCGAGGCCCTAGAGGTGTCACCTGTGTCCTGCCTGTGTATCACACACATGTCACTTGTGTGTGTCACACAGGACAGCCGAGCCAAGCCCCAGCTGCCCGTGAGCTGGGTGTGACAGAGCTGCACATGCGGCTCTCAGGAAACAGTCTGAGCACGAGGAGACGTGGGGAACTGCACTGTGAACTCAAAACTGCTCCTAAATTTGATCCAGCCGCTTAAAAACAGTGGGTGGACCCGGTGGTGAAGTGAGACATCGATATTTAAAGCTGCCTTGAAGGATGCAGCCAGAGATATGACACCCAGCAGTGAACTGCGAAGGTGAGACATGCTCTGGTTTCAAAATTCACCAAGAAAATGGGAAAAGCTTGGAGCACTGGATCTGCAGCGCCTGGAGTGGCTTGTCAGAAACCCCAAGAATGGGATGGAATTGAACACCCACTGCTTTTGAAGTTGTAAATTAGTCAGTTAAACCTGCTGTTGTACAGAATGCTGTGCAGGCCCCTCTATTATCTGATATATAATAAGCACATGTGAGCTGATGGTATTAGAGGCAGAAACTGTTGTGACCTCAGTGCATGGTGAGGGTGCTCAGGCTGGCAGTAACCCTGCATCCCAGGACACTGGTGCCTTCCATGTCTGTGCTTTCCACCTCTGAGCTTCAGAGTCTTGGCTGCAGTGACAGCACGTGGTGGAGAGAGCCAGAGTTTAGCCTGACTTAAAATGCAAACTAATTAATCAATTCTGTGTTTTCCGTCCCACAATGTCACTGGTGCAAACATCAAGATGATAACTGTGGATTCAACTGCTCATTTGAAAATACTGAGCAATTAGACAAGTTTATGACAATATTATTTCCTGCCACCAGAGATGCTCCACGATACCACTAATTGTGGCGATAATTAATCCGTCTCATTTTCAGGCACGCGGCTGTAGTTCATGGCAGGCTGGCAGGGAGAGGAGCCACACGGAATGTGGGGGCCCATTGTTTTCTCTCATTAATTGTCAGAGGGTTTCTCTGCCCTCTCAGCTTGCTGTGCTGTGGTGAAGAGGGGCTGGGCTGTGGCTCCCGGGGGATCCCGGGTCTGGGCACGGGGCAGTGAGGGCAGAGGGACACAAGGAGCCCACCTGTAGTGCCCTGCTCTGACAGTGGGCAGGAAAGGACCTCAGAGAGCAGCAGGGATGCTTTTGGTTCTGCAGAACACACAAAACGCATTTTTGAGCTTTTTTTCCTGCCTAGCCAGACTGGAAGGCTGATGGCCACGGCTGCAGGGTAACCTACAAACCCCACTCGGAAAACTGATGTTGTACAAAACACGTTAACTGGTTTTAATGCCTTTCTGTCTAGTGCCACAGGGGGTGCCTAATAAATGCTGTAGGAATAGGAGTCCCCAGACTATGCAGGGAGAGGAGACCTTTCCAAATCCGTGAGTCAGAGCCGGTCTCCGAAAGGAGCAGCCGGTGCCCAGCCTGGAGTGTGCCCGGCTCCAGCCCTTCTGCAAAGGCAGTTTAATTTCTCACTGACAAAAATAGAGCAGTTTGCATTTCTGGAGACCCTTTGGCACACGGAGCTGGAGCACTGCAGTGGGCATTGATGAACCATTTCTCATTGCTCATCTCTTGGTAAGGGACGGAACAGTGTTTTTTTCCAGAGGGGAAAATGAAGCATGAATTATCTGAGTGGCTTGCTGAGATGCTTCCAAGCACAAGGAAGGGAGGTCTGACATAAAATTTAAAAGTCCAGCATGCTTCTGCTCAGCGTGGCTGAGCGTGGGAGATGCTCCTGCTTCTTAGAAGAGAGTTAATGCAAAGAAAAGGAGGGTTTTGTTTCTTTCTTTTTTAAATCAAGGGTGGGCAAAGAAAAAGCTGTAGGAAGGATGTCAATGTTTTGTGTTTTACTTAAGGTAAATCTCCTTGTTGGTTGCTGGTGCTCACAAAGCTAATTGACAGATTACATGATAATGAGAAGGAGTTTAATGAATTCTGCTGATGTGGGTTAGAGGATGTGGAATTTGGATGCACAGTTAAATTAGGCCAGGGGTTTAGCTCCTCTGTGCTAAATGGGGGACTCTGGAAGCATTTGCATTCCCGGTGTCTTGCTTCTAAATCATTTCACTGATGACAAGAAGCTCTGCTGTGGCAGGGAGCTGTGGCTGAAGGAAGGTGAGTCCATCAGTCATTGAAGGCAGGGAGGGCTCCCGGCCAGAGTTGCTCGACTGCCTTGGGGGCACCTGAGCTCCTGTAAATCCTCACCTGGTGGCACTTGGTGAGGCAGCTCTGGCTGGCAAATACAGGGTGAGTGAGGGACCATCCCAGGGAGGGGAGAGGAGCTCAGCCAGCCCACTGGAGCTTGGTTGACAGTGAGGATAACCAGGAGCATCTCTGCCTGTGCTGTCTCTAACCTGGTTAACCCGTGCTGGGCCGGGAGTGTTCAGCACTGTTGGCAGCGACGTTAAACTCGTCTGGGGTTGGTGCTGCTGAGGCTGAAGCTGTTTTTGGGAAGAGATGCTTTAGCTTAGCCAGCTAGGCCAGCATGCAGGCTTTTATTAGGGATCCAGAATTAAAATAATCCCCCATGGGCGATGGACAGATTTGTTCTCTGGAGGCCTCTCCTAAGCCCGTTGCCACCTTACATGGCTTTGCCTCTTGGGTTTCCGAGCTGAGGCTGATGGGGACTGACAAGCCCTGATTATGCAAAGTACCAGAGGCGACGGGCTGCCGGCATGGGATTCGGCTCGCCTCGCTTCCTGCCGTTTTGTACGTTATTAGGGAGCCACAGCAAAAAGTAGGTCCTGCTTATCCAAAAATAGACGTGGCGTCCCGACGGTGGGTGCGGAGCGGGGCTGTGCGGGAGCCGCTCGCCGGCTGCTCCCCCCGCGCCGCGGGGCCCGGCCCGGGCAGCGGTGACCCCCCGATTTTGGGGGTGCCCCCCCAGCCCGGCAGCGCCCGCGCTCGGGCAGCGCCGGCGCTATTTCTGCCTCTTTTTGTGAGCACCCGCCGTTTCCATGGCAACCGCGAGCATCGCATGGTACCCCCGGCTCCGCCGCACCCCGCGCTCGGCCCCGCGACGCCCCGACGGCCGGAGGGGTCCCTGCGGGCCCCGGGGGGCTGCGGCAGCCGCTCCTCGGGGCACCGGGAGCTGCCACCGGCGCGTCCCTGGGTGCTGGGGCGGGAGGGGAAGGAGCAGCCCCGCGGCTTCGGACCGGGCTGTGCCCGACCGGGCGTCCTCCCCAGGCAGGGGCTTGGCCAGGGCTCAGCCGAGGGGAATCTGTTCCTGCGGGAGGTGCCCACAGCAACCGGGTCCCGGTCCAGGGTCCCTCCTTTCCTCTCCATCCCAGTGCGAGTCCCTCCCCTCTGCATCTGACTCCAGCAGCCCCTCCATCTCTGTGCAGCCTGCACAGGTCTGCTTTTAACCCATCTGTCAGGGGGTTTCTGGGCTGTCCCTGCTGCTGAGGGTCGGGCTGTGCTGGGGTGAGGGACAGAGCCCCATCCTTGAAGTGTGCAGGGTGCAGAAGTGATGCCCCGAGGCACGAAATTTGATTTTGGTTCCTACAAACCGTATTAAGCACTCTTAATATATCAGCCTCCTTTTTAAAATGTATTTTTATTCAAGTCAGCACGTGTTTGCAATTAAACCCTGCCATGAGATGTGGTGTGAATGATTAGAGCAGTTCATGTGCATAACGGGATACTCACATTTGGGGGGGGGGTGGTGCCACTCCCGGAATCGCAGCGTGGCTCCCACTAAACTTGGCAGCGTCCTTCCCTCATCCCTCCCGGGGCAGTTTGGGGCATGGAGGGCTTGTCTGTGCTGCACACCCGGATCTGGGCTTTGCTCTCTGAATCTCTGTGCCTGCAATTCCCTTCGCTTGCCTTTTGTTCCCACTTCAGACAGGCAGCAGGTCAAAAAGTCACCGCCTGGGTTTTGCTGCCACGTGCAAGCTCGAGCCCCATCCTGTGCTGCCCTGCCAGGTGGGTGCTGTGCTGCCCTGCCAGGTGGGTGCTGTGCTGCCTGCTGTGCTGCAGGTGGGGGCTGCACAGGCTCACCTGGAGCCTTGGCCCCGCTGCTCTTCTGCCTGGAGGGCATCACCTGTCCCTCCTGGCTTTCCTCTGCCAGAGTGCACTGCTGTTCCTGATGTGTTCATCAGGCTCTTTTCTTGCTTGGTTCTATTTATAAACTGTACCTTGATGATCAGGTGAGGAGATGGGAACATCTGGCAGCTTTCCCTCCGACCCAGAGTCAGTGAGTCTTGGGAATTCAGTGAGACATCCCTGGCAATTCCTCCCCACAGCGTGGGAGCAGAGAGGCTCTTCTTAAAATCCCCATCCATTGAGAGGGCATGGTTGCTGTCTGAGTGTCCCTTTCTTAGTCCTGGCAAACACAGAATCCCAGAATGGCTTGGGTTAGAAGAGACCTTAAAGTTCATCTCGTGCCAGCTCCCTACCACGGGCATGGACACCTTCCAGTAGCCCAGGTTGCTCAGAGCCCCATCCAGCCTGGCCTTGGATACTTCCATCAAGAAGTTGATCCCAGGAAAGGAGCACCTTGCCTGTTTACACTGGGGGAAGTTGTGTGAAGTTGGGCTTTTGGGTTGCTCAGCTTGAGCCTCATCTGCACCGAGGCACCGTCTGCCCCATGTTGCTCTCTGTGCTGCCACATGCAGCAGCCACGTGCAGGATCCCTCCTGCTCCCCAGCTCATGCCACACACAATCTTGTTCTGATTTTCAGGGCTCCAATAAAGCGTGTCAAAATGCATCAAAGGCTGAGCGCAGAAGTGAAGCAAATTGACTCTGTGGAGGATTTAGGGAATGGAGGGAGTAGGGATAGACCCCAAACCAAACAAGAACTGCAGAGAAGGTGAAGCATGGCAGAGATGGCAGATGTGCAGCACAGCTGGAGGGACATGGAGCATCTCCGACTTGGCAGGAGAATGGGAAAACCTGGAAGTAGCACATGTATCCTTTGGAGATGTGGCTCGTAGGGATGTGCCACCATCACCTCTGGGACACAGGATTGTCTGGGCTCTGTTACATCACTCTCTGTCGAGGGCCCTTCCCATCTCTGCAGGGCAGGCAAGGAAACTCCTGTGCTGGTACAGGCAGAGGCTGCAGATCCCGTGGCTTCAGGCTCTTGCATCAGCTCAGGACGGGCTGCAGAGGGTCCCACCATCACCATGGGATGGGGTGTCCTGTTCTGTCTGTGGCTGGGTGCCCTTCCCTGGGGAGAACCAGCAGTGCAGAGCTGCCCTGGGCTGTCCCATCCCGGCCCTTTTCCTGGTGCTGGGAGGCTGCTGTGGCCTCCAGCACCCCCAGGGCTCCATCCCAAGGTGATAAAAGCAGGAGGAGAATTGTGCTCGTGGAACAGGCTCAACCATCTTCCTTGTGCTGACAGTGCCAGGAAATCAGGCACTTCAAAAGGCAGTTTTGCATTTCTTCAGATGCCTCGGTGTAAGTGCAGTGACAGAGTTGCTGAAAGCACATTAATTATTAGTAAAGACTTTTTTTTCTTTTTATTGCAAGACAAATTAAACAACAGAAGAAAACAGGAGGTGTTACACGAGATGTTAATCCATGGGAGAGTGACAGCAGCAAAAGCCACAAATAATTCATAACATGAAAGTCGGGACATTTAATTTTTGGCTTCTTGTTAGCATTTGGCATTTGTGCACATGCTCAGTTGCCACTTCTCTTGTGCTCCAGTACAGAGGTTTTGGAAGCTGTTAGTTCTAGAAAAGGTGATTATAGGCCTTCGAGATCATATTGGATAAGGGACCACAATTCTTTTCTTTCCTCTTGACTGGAAGAAGCCAAGTTGCTGAATCCAGTGCTTTGTCCTGTGGCACTCCTTGTCCTTGATTGGGCAATGGGAAAAAAGAACCTGTGCAGGAATTCCTGGTGCTCCACAACCAACAGGTGATGGACTGAGTGCCTCAGGGACCAGATTCCTGGCAAGGTGCTCCAACTATTCCATGATTCTGTGAACCCTTCCCAGGGCAGCCCTAGCACAGGGTGAGGCTGTGTGTGTGTGTCTCTGTGGCTGCAGCAGCCAAGTCAGCAATTCCTGGGATGTCTGCTGATTCCTTCTATCCATGTCCCTGAGGCATGTGCTATGGAGTTGAGACAGTGGTTTATGGCTGAAATACAGAAATAATTGACAGTGAACGCCACCAAGGCTGATCTGTGAGGTGATACGGAAGGTGAAACTTGGAATTAAAAAACCTCTATCTTATTCGTGTTTGCCACGTGCTCTGGAACTGTTGCTGCCAGACATGAATTTCCCATTATTAAAAAACTTCTTTCCTTATTCACTGAGCTCATTGCTCAAAGAAGGGGGCAGTGAACTTGAGAATGGGGTGTGCAACAGCACAAATAGAAGTGTCCTGCTGAGGGAAGATTGCTGGGAAGGAGATTACAGCAGCATTTATCAGAAACACGATGGGAGCTGTTTGCTGACAACACCAGCAGCTCGTGATGCTGCCGTGGCAGCAGCAAAGGGCCACAGCAGTCGGCACCTGCTGGAGCTCCAACCTGGACTGAGATCCTGTTCTACTGGGTCTGGATCCCAAAAGCACCTCCTGGAGGGGCCCTTCCACCACTGTGTGATGGGGACACATTCAGCACATGCCCCTGTCTGGTGGGATTCAGCTGGTGCAAAGCATTTCCTTAGAGAGGAATTTGGCTTTTCACGTGTCTCCGGTGTCAGCTGTGGATTGCTGCCCTCTAAAATTTAGTGCAACTTAGTTAACATCTTCCTGGCCGCTGCCAAAAACTGGAGTCAGCCCCGTCAGATTGATTTTCACTGAGCTGTTGCAGTCACTGGAGCTGCTGAGGAGGATCTCAGCCATATGGCACGAGGTGCTGCAGGGGGGACTCCCGTGACACAGCGAGCGTGGCTGGAGATGCTGAACTGACACGTGCAGGGGTCACGGATCTGGAGCAGGGAGAGGACTGGGCACTGGAGTGTGGCACAGGAGGCCACAGTAAACCCCCTGGAGGACACAAAGTGGTCAGTACTTGTGGTGGAGGCCCCAGCACGTCCCCACCCGAGGAGGAGGAAACCAGGAGTGTCAGGTATTTGCACCTCACTGTGCAGACCCAGCCCTTCTGCTCAGCACTGGGGTGGGGTCCAGCCGACAGGGCTGCAAGTCCCATGTTATTCCTTCAACTCCCAGCAAAAAAAGGCTCTGACTGAGAGTGTTGAGGGACAAGTCCCACCCTGCTCAGCACCTGCAGCTCCCCTCGAGTGTCCCTCACAGCCGAGGACACGCCGGGGGCTGTTGGCAGAGAAAACCCTCCTTTTGGGCAGCCAGGCTGTGTGGTGAGATCACTGAGGGCTGGTCACTCCTGGAACACGTGTGGGCAGGGAGAGTCACAGTGGAACGAAGTGATTAGAAATACATAAATATTAATTGCTTATGAACTCCCTTTATGACACTTGCAGGCAGAAGAAGTTAATAAATCACTGCTGGGATTAGCCCACAGAAGGGCAATGCAGAGTGTATCTGAGAGGAGACAGGAGCGGGGAAGGGGAGCTTTTCTGGAGAGGAGGAAGCACTGTTTTAGGCCAGGCCCCAACAGCACAAAGCTGTTTCCTTTTTGCCAGGGTTCTGTGTCTGGAGTTTGCCTCTTGCTGCAGGGGGGAGCCTTTGCAGCTGAGCACAGATGCCATCAGGCTCTGTACCAGTCCCTCTGTAGGAACCAGACATTTAGTTCTTGCATGTAGCAGGGTCCCTGTGCAGATCCCCAGGGAAATATCTGCCCTGGACCTCCCTATGGTCTGGGTGTGAGCCCAGCCAGTGCCACCCCGGGCACTGAGGCAGCTTTAAAACCTCATTAATTTCACTCTGTGTTTCCTGGACATCCTTTGGCAGCTGCTGAGAAGGGAAAGAGACTTTTGCTCTTCAGTTGCATTTCTGAGGGGCAGGTAGCAGTCTGTTTTCTCAAGTCTGGTACTTGAGTTTAAACTTGTCCCAGGGCTGTCTTGGTTTCAGTGCCAACTTTGCAAGGGTGATTTGTATAAATGGGTGCTGGTAGTGGATTGCTTGTGTGCAAATCTACCTTGCTAAGGTGAATCTGTTATTTTTTTGTCAAAATTTAATTTTGCTCAGAGCAGTTATTGTTACCAGAGCTTTCTAATTATTTTTAATAGCCAAGCTTACATCTGCTTGAATCCTTGCAGCAGTTTAGCCTAATATATTCATGCAAAAGCATGAAGGAGGCTTTTCTTCCGTTTGTTCTCCCGTTCCCCCTAATCCCCATTCCTCTCTCCTCTGCCTCGCTGTCCTTTTCATCACTGTGAAAAAGCAAGGCCTGGGAAGAGCAGCAGTGGAACCCTGTGCCAGGATCCTGGGCATGAGGACACCCCTGTGCCCAGCGAAGGGACTCTGCCATCCTGCAGGCTGGGGCAGTGCCAGGCTTGCTGCCCTTCCCATGGGCACAGGGAGCTCCCAGGGAAGCAGGACTCGCCTGTGCAAGCAGTGCTTGAAGCCAGGCAGGAGGAGGTCACCCAACTGCTCCGGGGCAGAAGGGTCATCCCGGTGGTTCCATGGGAGTGAGGCAGCTTGGGGACAGCAGCAGGTCCCAAATTGTGCTGCACAACAGTCACAGCATCAGCACAACCACCGTGTTCTCCTGGTGCTGAACCCCTGATGTCGAGGGGAACACGTCCCACACCTGTATCAGAAGTTCCTGCTCAGAGAAACACCCGAGATCCTGTTCCTGGATGAGCCTGTTCAGCCCCTGCTGCTGTAGAGGGGGACAGATGATTCCATTTGATGAGGCAGGATAGACCTGGGCTCTGTTATCAGAGCACAGAGAGCTGGACTAGTACAGAGAAGCTTTTGATTTACTCTGATTTTTGCAGCGAGGGTTTGTGCTGTGAGCATTGCAGGCTGCATGCAAATGAAGGCGACGTTACCTGACTCTGGCCTGGTTGCTGGATTGAGGTTTAATGAGATTCTTTGGTTTGCCTTGTGTCAATCTGTTGTAGTTAAGTGAGATTTTTTCCCCCTACTGTGTTTTGCCTTTGATGCAATTTTGCAACACTTCTTGTACTCCTAAAAGGGCCTTTTGGTGTCTTTGAAAGTTTCTCAGTGCAACATCTCTCTGGACAGAGTAAATGAAGATTAAGCCTCGGCAGATAGCAAGAGAAAACAAGCAAATGTCTTTGCAGAATCAAAATGCAAGGGCAGCAGTGGAGGAGCTCTGAGGTTTGTGTCTTTTGTCTGGGAAACCAGAACACTTGAACAAACCTTTTCCTGGAGCTGGGAGCTGACTGGTCTCTCCAGGCTGGGAGTCTCTGATCTCAACTCAGCTGCTGGTTTCCATAAAATGTGCAGGGACCCCAATAACTGTGGGGCAGCAGGACACTGGGGATTGGGCACAACCACCTCCAGCTCTGCTGTGCAGCCCGGCACTGACCAGCCTTTCTCCACCTGACTTTGTCTGCTGATGAGATCTCATTCATTGCCTGTTCATTGCCATACTGTTTGTCTTCCCAATCAGTGGAATAAACTCTATAAAATCTCTATTATCAGTCTTCATTATGCCCAGGTTTGTTATGATTGTGAATTAATAGACTTTATCTTGGCATAAGTCAGAAGGCATCAGCCTCTCTTTTCCCTCCTAATTTGCACAGGGATTAGTTTTAAATATTCTCTCTATGAAGCCGCTTCTGTTGTTTTCTGGCTCTGCTTGGGTTCAGTCTGTTTTAAGCCTCAGTGTTCCTGAAATGCCTCTTCATTATGAGTTCAGAGGAGGAGGAATGTGTTCCTGTGAACCAGGGCGCTCAGCAAGCTGGTTTTGTAGGGGCAGGTGTCCTCGTTGTAGGTGAAGTGTCCTCGTTGTAGGTGCAAGTGTCCCCGTTGGAAGTTCTGGGGAACACACAAGTGTTTAAACAGCTGCTGGAGAACAGCCCAGCCCAGCCCAGTAAATCACCTGAGCAGTTTCCTTTAGTGCCTAAATTGAGGAATCCAGCAGAATGCCCCTCCAGCTTAAACCCACCTTTCCCCAGGTTGTGATGCTGTTTGCCTTTTCTGTGAAACTCCACAAACTCCTCAGTGTTGTACAACAAACGGTTGAGTGTGTTCCGAGCTGTGAGCCATCTCTGCTGCAGCTGGTTCTGTATGGGGTGTTTCCAGCTGGGAGAGGTGACAGAGAGGAGCAGCCATTCACGAGTAGCTCACACGTGGATATCATGGCAGGGAAGGGGTGCCCTGCCTGTGGCCGAAGGTGTTCAGGGCTCGGGTGCTCCTTGGGCACAGGGGTGTGTCCGGCTGCCCCCCCTGCAGCGGGGAAGGGGACACACCACGGGTCCCCAGCAGGAACTGCCCAGGGCGAGGAACAAACACTTGGCACGAGCTGGTGGTGGATAAACCTGGGGACTCTGGATGGGAGGTGCTGGGGGCACGTGCAGACCGTCACATTTGCACCAGTTTAACGTTGGTTCTGTTCCCCAGGAGAACTGCTCGGCTCAGGTGCTGCCTTGCCCTGCAGGACCCTGGTCGGGCACGTCTGCCCACCCTCTGTAACTGACCCTGCTTCTCGTCTCTCCCCTCTGTCGTGCACAGATGAAATCCTCCGACGTGGACCAGGAGCTGTTCACTGAGAGTTACTGCAAGGTGTGCAGTGCCCAGCTCATCTCCGAGTCCCAGCGCGTGGCCCATTACGAGGTAGGATGTTCCTGTCTGGGGCTGTTTTCCGCAGTTCCGCTCCGAAAACTCGGGATTCGAAGAACTGTTCCTGCTGGTGGCGTCTCACCCTGCCAGTGATGTCACTGCAGCCGTGTCTGCTGCGTGTCTGGCTTTTCCCTCTGTCTGAATTTGCCAAGTCAGGCTGCGATTTGAACAGGGCTGAAGGAAACACCGTTAGCAAGGAGAGCAATTAAGAGTGCAGCAAAACGAGCTCAGGTTGTATTAAATTTGCTGCACTGTGCTTTGCTGAGTAGGAATCACTGATTGTGCAGAGAATAGATTAGTGTTTGTGAATGTATTTAAGCACTTAAGAGGTGGCAAGCAATGAACAATTAGGAAGGATGGATTATTAGAGATGCGTTAGAGCAGCAATTAACAGCACTGCGTGTCCTCAAAACAAACTTAAATACGTTCCTATTAAATAAGGAGGAAATTATTGAGGGATATGCTGCTGTAAATCCTTCAGGAAAGGAAACCCACTGCCTCTCCTTGTGTCAGCACCTGCTCCCTGTGCTGTGGGGAACGTTCTCCAGTCTGCAGCAGCCTGGTGTAGATCCTGCCATGGTGAGGGGCTCTCAGTGTTCACCCAGTGAGAGAACAGCCATTTTCAGGTTCAGAAGCAGAGGAGGTGTAGGGTCACTGTGTGTGGCTGTGCAGGAGGGCTCAGGGCACAGTCCATCACCCCTTGCATGGTAGGAACTGTGCAGGGACTGTCCTCCCCTGGGGATGTCAGGCCGAGGAGGGACGTGTGAGGTGGTTCAGCCTCTCCTGGAAGACTCCAGGAGAAGTGATTTATGTCTGCATCATCTGTCTTTACATAGAGTGTCTATACAGAGTAAACTATATTAACTTCATGTATTTGTCATATATAACATAGAGATAATATAGATATTTAGATAATATGGAATAATTTGGTTGGGTTTGGTGGCCTTGGTGGTCTCCAACCTAAACAATTCTGTGACTGTGTGTGAAGAGCTGGGGAGTGAGGGACCTCTGCACTCACAGGAGCTGTATTTTGCCCCTGCTTTTGGGCACTCAGTGCCTGTAGTGTTCCAGCAGGGACCTGGGAGATGAAGTTTCCCCAGACGTTTGCTCTGACTCAAGTGTTTTGTAATGGATACACGGTGGAGACATTTGTGTGGCCAGTGGAGACGTCCCAGCAGCTCAGTGTCCGTGCTCCGAGGATGCTGTGCTGCATTAATTAACAATGGGAACAAGAATGCACGTTCCCTTGTAAGGCACTTTACACGTCTTGTTTTGGTGATTTCCTTAAGAGCTCTCCTGTAACTGCTCCTCAGGCTGCCCGGGGTGTGCAGCAGAGATCCCTGGCAGCCAGTGGGAAGTGGAAGGCTGGAGTTTTAGGGACCCCTTCCAGGTCTTGCTACTGGGCACTGTGGGTGCCGAATTTTTGCCCACAGGAGGCAGGAGCATTGCTGCAGGAATGGGAGCAGCTCCTGGTGAGCGCTCAGCCAATCTCTCCTCCTCTGCGCCTGTCACTGTAGGTATGAGCTGAATCATTAATTCATAGCAGATGTTTTTGAAACGTGGAAGGCAACACGGTTTTGTGTTGTATATTTTAGTGCGAGGTGTTGTGCTCGTTTGTCATGCCCCGCGAAATCCCAGCAGACGCCGGAGACGTTCGGCACAATAATGTCACTCCCAAACCTCGCCTGTGGGTTGCATAACACGGAGCAGAGGGGTGAGGGAGTGAGCTGAGGGGGCTGCTCAGGGTGGCCCAGGCGCTGGGGGTGCCCCTGCCCCGGGGCTGTGCCGTGGAGAGGCTCATCCCTTTGGGGTGCCTGTCCTGCTCACGCTTTGGAGTGAGACAATCATCCTCCTGGCACCTCCTGGAACCCACAGGCACAACCAGAGGCTGCAAACCTGCCCGGAGGTGTTCCAGGGAGGTGGAGCTGGGTGCTCCATCCTGCCCGAGGCTGCCAGTCCTTGCTGCCTGGAGTGTAAAATTCGCTGTTTCTTCCTAATTGACAAAGGAGCTGCTCTCTGTTTGCACACCTTTTTTTTTTTTTTTTTTTCCCTTCTTACTTTTAAAAAGTGTTCTGTGGTTAAAAACTGATTCTTTTCTGCCAATCTGTTTTCAGGAGCCCCCCAGGGTGGGCACCCTGGCTGTCCACAGGCACTGGAGACCCTCAGTGTCCGTGCAGCTGGGGGTGCTGGGGTTTATTTTGGTCAGCATTGCTCTTACCCTTCCTGAGCCAGAGCCTGGAGAGAAAGGGGATTGATCCACTGCCTTGCTAGCGCAGTTGAGTGAGCTCTGCAGCCCTTGTGCCAGGGACTGGAATCTTGGCTCTCTGTGCATGCAAAATAAGACATTTCTCTGTAAGAAAATAGAGGGAAACAGCCTATGAAAGGGGGATGTTTTTATCTTGCCAAACAGGAATAGTCAATTCCAATCGCTGTCTCGTCTCCTTCTCCAAATCACCAACCAATAATTCTCTTCTTCTTCGCTACTTTGCCAGGATTAAAAAATAATTTTATGTCAGTCACGCAATATTAAGCGATATTATTTCCAAGGGCAAGTGTAGTGGAAAAATGACAAAAGGATCGGGGTGTGTGCAGCATATTTTTGCTTCCAACTTGACATACAGCAAATACTGCCCTTATTTCATGTGCTTTGTGCAACTGTGTTTCTGGCTTTGTCTGGTGCTGTGCCCTGGCTTTCCTTCCCACCCCGGGGAAACTGCCAGGTCCTGCCCTCCTGCCCAGGGTTCACCCCAGGACAGAGCTGAGCCCGGTAGCTGCCTTGGGATATTGGTTTGTAATGACATTCCCGAGTGAGGAAAGGCCTTTAACGAGCTCCGTGCCCACTGTGGTGCTGAGGGTCTCAGGGGGTTGATGCTGGGCAACTTTTGTCCAGCTGTGAGAGGTGAGACAAATCTTACTGGGTGGTGTCAATGCCCTAAAGGGCATGCCTTTGAATATTGTAAATGTTAAAGCAAGTGAGTATCTTAATTCATCCTTTGAAGTGTCAGAAAACTCCCTTCCCACCTCTACTCCTGGAATAAAGCATCCGAGTGCGGATGCCTGAGACCAATCCCTGCTGGGTGATGCTCCCTGTGCTGCCCTCAAGTGCCAAGTGTCCCTTCGGTCCCTGGCTCCCATTTCCCAAAAGGGACCAGGGTGACTGACTGGGTAGAGGATCACAGAATAAGGCAGGTGATGCCCCACGCTCCAGGCTGTGCCAGGCAGGTGGTGGCCAGTGCAGGGGGGGTGTTTCACACCTTCTCATGTCCCACTGTCCACGTGCTGTGCTTGCTGCGACGCCACTGAAAGTCTGTGCCCCAGAGATGGGTTTTTCCTTTGCTGTGTCTCTGCATCTCGTCTCCCTCTGGAGCCAGAAGCCTCTTTGCTGCTGAATTCTCTGAGGATCACCCGTAAATTAACACTTCCTTCCAGCTCTGTCTTTGAGAGAGGTTGTATCACTCTGGTGAGCTGCTCTGTAAATTAAAAAGCTAAAAAAAAAAAATAGAGCTATGGTTTCTTAGTTAGCTCCGAGTCCTCATCTCTGTATAGAAGTGTTCACAGCCATTAGGAAGATGTTACCATTTATTTTCATGTTTCCCCTTGAAAATCCTGCAGGAAAATTACCTCATATGCAAAGTTGCTCTCAGATTTCACCCTGAGCTGCACATTCATCACCACGTTTGCTCCTCAGGCTGCTATAATACTTTTCTCCATTGTAATCTTTATTGCTTCAGGTGTTCAGATGGTGCTTTGCTTTGCCATTTAAAATGAGGGAATATGCTGGGTCTGGAGGAGGAGCAGCCCGGGAAGGTGCTGTGCCAGTGTCAGCTCTCCCCCTGAGATGAGGGAATGGTGCTTGAATGCTCGTGGAGCAGCAGGGGAGGGCAGAGGCAAGGCGTGTTGAAATTCAAATGTACAGGGAAGTGGGGAGAGCAAATAAAGTGCGGTGCCCTTTGGCTCCTCTCCGGAGCTGAGTGCTCTTTGGAATTTCTCACCCTGTCTCGGGAGCGGAGCAGGGAGCGCTATCTACAGCCCCATCAATACTGCTCGTCTGCGTGGGCTGGAGCAGTGCTGGGGTTAATCTGCTTCCAGTGGGGCTGTCCTTGGCTGGAAACGGCATGAAGCGATGGCTTGTCTGAAGGAATAATAAACATTGTTTACTATTGGCACATTAGTGCCTTAAGGATCAAGATGTGTGTGCTCAGAAAGGCAATCCTGTGTCTGAAATATTAATGCGCCGCAAGAGCACATACTCTATTTAACAAAATAAATGCTGGGCTAGAAAGCAAGGAGCTGGAATGTTCTGTTTCTGCTCCCAGCTCCCTGCGTGAGATGCTGCAGGCATTTCCAGGATGGAGGAGTGGAAAGGATGTGCTTCTGCTGGAAATAAGGGCTGCACTGGGCTATCGTGTGTCGGGGCTCTGCTGATGTCAGTGACCATGGAAGGGAAGGTGACATTTGCTGGCCATGAGCTCTCTCCTATGTTCTGCCACTGCTGCTGCTCACCTGTCACGTTGTGTCTTGCTTTGGTGGCAGTAATGTGTAAATCCTTCAGAGGATGAAGGAGGAGGGGACGTCCTACCTGTTGTTCCTGTGTCCTTCCCCGCCACCGCTGGAATCTGCTCTGCCATGGTGTTCGTGGTTTTTGGTGGTTGCTCAGACATTGCTGTTATCCTGCAGATTGTGCTGGTGTTTGGTAGAACCTTGGCTTGAGGAGGAAAAGCTAATGAAAGCGTGTTTGTGTTGCAGAGATGATGAAGGTGCTGCTCTGTTCTTTGTCTGTGCCCACACAGGCCTCCTGCAGATTCCTTGGCACCCAGTTCGTGTCGTGGTGACAGCCCCAGCTAAAATATGTTGAGGTAAATGTGGTCACCCACTGTACATGAGGGAGGTAGGTGGGTGCCAGTGTTTTAGGGCATGGGGCTCGTGCTGCCATCCTGCACAGAGCCCATATGGACACGCAGAACAGTGGCAGCTGCTGGGTCACGTGTGCTGCAGAAACCAGTGGAGATGGGGTGGGACTTTACAAGGCTCTGTGTTACTGCTCTGTTGTCAACATTTATGGCTGAGCATTACTTTTAATGCACTCCCAGCGTCAAAATCTATTGCTAAACAGCAGCACCAGCAGAGCAGATGAAGCCCTGTGCACAGCTTCCTTCCCAGGTACCTCTGTGCAGAGGCCTCTTGCTGGCTAAAAATAGCTGAAGGTCAAAGGTCCTTCCAGAGCAGCAGTGAAACGCTCGGGGAATGGGACCCCAGGGTTGGCAGTAATGGAGGGGCACCAGGGATGTCACACTGAGCCTGCATGGAATGAAAGCAGTGAAAGGTTGCTCTGCTACCCACGAGGGGCTGGCGCTGGCCAGCATTCCCAGGAGAGGTCCTGCAGCTCTTGCCTTTCCGTGGCATTCCCCTCCTGCTGCACAGGAGGGCACCTCTTCATTCCAGGTATTCACTCCTGCTGCCTTTAAAATATCAAACTTGCAGCCCGTGTTTGGGTGGGGGCTCCAGGTGTTTGAAAGCAGAGCCTTTAGTTCTCTGTGTGTTGTGACAGGCCCTCCCCCGTGTGCTCAGGGCTGACGGGCTCTCAGGAGTGACTGGCACTGATGTGCTGTAACAGGGGTTTGTTTCAGACAGGGAGGATGGAATGGGAACAGTGATGGAATGGGAACAGCAGCATCCCTGCTGGTGCTGCAGAGCCAGTGTTGAGCAGCTCGTGCACACAGGGGATGTTGCCTTTGTGTTAACTCTTGTTGCCCACCTGGTGCTGGGATGGTGGGGCTGTGCCAGAGGTGAAATCCACCCACACCTCGAACGTTGGTACCAAATGGCAGCGTGGCCTGAGCTGAGGAGCCTGAGCTGCAGTTGCAGGCAAGCAGGAAGGGTTTAGCTTGCTGCTCAAAGCACGTTTGAGAAGTTCCCAGCCTGCTTGCTCTGTCCCTGCGTCCCCTTTCCCTTGGCTTGTTCCTAGAGTCATAGAATGGATTGGCTTGGGTGGGACCTCTAAAGGTCTAGTCCACCCCCTGCCAAGGGCAAGGACACCTTCAGCTCGATCAGGTTGCTCATGGAGATGCACTGGCTGGAAAAATCCCTTAATGCCAGTGGAGAAGTAAATGCATGGTTGTGTTAGTGTAGATGTAAGATCCACTGCAGAGGGAATGTGAGGGAGTGATGTGAGAAGGGACTCCTGGTAGGTTTGGGGAGGAGCAGATGCCTGTGATGACCCTGGTTGTGGGGGACAGGTCTGTGGGTGTGGGACCACGTGAGCCGGGTTCTGAGCCCGGCTGCTCCTGCCACGCTGCTCCAGCAACAGCCTCCAAGCAGACTTATTTCCTCTCTGCAGGATACCCAGCAGTGTGTTGGACAAGAAATACTTTGACTACAGTCAAAATCAATATAGGACGTGGTGAAGTTAAAGATCACAGCTGAAATGGTGATTCCCGAGACAGAAAATTCATGCTCAGGATCCTCACTTGGAGTCAGCTTGGCAAGCTGGGAGGAGTGATCACAGATGTAGGGAAGATGAAGTGAGCTCGTAGTTGCTTGGCTGAATAGATCATCAGTAATTACCCTTACATGTAAACAAATCAATGTCCAAACCAGTAATGTTCTTCTCTGCTGCTTTGAAGCAGCCGGTTTGATGGGGGTGAGAATTCAGCTGAGCACTCAGGAGCTGTGGACACAGATCTGTGTGCCCAGGAAGGCACAAGCACCAGTAGACGCTTTTTAAAAAATTAAACTCACGGCGGAAAAAAGGGGCAGTTGATAGAAATGACCATAAATTATAAATGAGGCTTTGCAAAAATTACAAAGGGAGAAAAGGGGCATTGACAGGCAGCAGTGTCTGGAATAACAGCCGGAGTTTGGCTCTGCGCTGAACCACGGGGAGCTTGACAGGGTTTGCTGGTCGCGTGGGTAGGAGAGGCAGAAAAGGGAAGGCGTTTGCTGAAAATACTTCTGCCCTCTATTTAAAAAATGCAGAGGATGTTGTTATATCACAGAGGGAGGAATAGATTGGTCCCGTTCCAGTAGAAATTCGGGAGTTTGTCAGGCAGCGATTATGAAATCCAGAATGTTGTTGTTGTTTGAGTCGGCAGGTCCAGGAATTAACTCACAAGTGTTTGGAGTGCACTGGCCACACGCTCTGCACCAGCACTGCTGACCCTCCACGGGCTTGGGAAGGTGGAGGAAGTTTCCAGGAGGAAGAGAGTGCAGAGCCAAGCACGGCAACTCTGGGGGACCCACACTGGGAGCTGGAGCCCTCCAGCTTGGCACAGCTCCTGGGCACAGCAGGCTCGGGAGAGGGGCTGGAGGATGATGTAATGGGGTTTGGAGAACTGGGCCAGTCAAAATAACTTTCTCTCTTTTGATGAGATTACAAGCAGGGCCAATACAGATAATAAAGTTGGTGTAATCATGTGACTGCACGTTGCATGGCAATTTAATTAAGAAACTGCCAGCACACACAAAAAAATCAACACCGTAGACTAAAAGGATTAAAACCCACCCGATGGGTTTCTGAAAAAGAATTTTTTACAAACTAAGAGGAGCTGCAGCCATTTGGGCTGTCAGGATGGATCCCTCCTTGATCTCCCACTCGTGTCTCCAGCGATGCTCGGTGTGGCCACACTCCCCAGGGCTGGGACCCCTGGCCTTTGGCTGGAGAGGAGGTCACAGAGCAGGAGGAGCAGGAGGGGAAGGGCAGACTGACTGAAACCACGGAGCTGCCAGCACAGGAGGGAGCGAGGATTGATGAAGGGATCTGTGGGGAACAGGGAAATGAGCTCAGCTGCCAGCACAGCGTGAGGGAAGCTGCAGAGACGGTTGGTTTGAACCTGGCCAGGGGGGACGGGAGGAAGACCCTCACAAAATGGTGAAGTGTTGAAGTGTTTCAGACTGTCAGCTCAGCTTGGATCAGCAGTGCAAAGCGGGGCTGCAGTGGGGTGCTGAGCTCGGGTGGTCTGCTCGCCCAGAGCCCTGGGCAGACACAGGGCAGGGGGGATCTGTGTGTGTCTGTGCAGCCTCGGGCTGCTGCCTCAGCTGGGGACTTCTGGCCGTGTGAGGGGAGACGGGTCAGTGCTCCCCAGAGCCGTGTGTAGATGTACAGAGGAAGGATGAGCAGCCCCTCCATCATCCGGGGCGAGCAGGGCTGTGCATCCCAAACCAGCCCTGCCTGCAGCTCCCCAGGCCCTGCCAGCTGCCCCTGCTCCCACAGAGACCTCACTGCCTGCTCTCGCCTCTTGCTCCGGGCAGAGTGTGCTCCAAAACCTGATTTATGCAAGGCCAAATTGCATTTCATAGCACAGTTTAGCTCTGCTTTGCCTTTTTATGTTTCAGAGTTGAATTGCCAGAACTCTGCTGTCTCTGCCACAATCTTCTGTGTTAGAGTAGATTTGATAGAGATAGAAATGATCCATTTATTTACTTTTATTGATGAGCCTCACAGTGGCACATGAGCTTGCAATGCAGAACTCTGCAGCAGCTATGTGAAAACAGGCTCTCTCTGAGCTCCCTGCATGGCCAGGGCTGGTTTTCAAGCCCACAGCATTAAGCCAGACTTCATGCCTTTGAAAGGTGCTGTTCCCACTAGAGACAGGGAAATGAAGTGAAAATGCCTTTGGTGTAACACTCTGTACAGCTACAAAAGAAATATTCCCAGGCACAGAAACACCCTTATTGCACCCAAGATGAGGTTGTGGTGGCTGTTGGAGGTGCCTCCACAGGCAGGGTGCTGCTTCCAGACTGTGGATTGACACATGTGGAGAGGTTTTGTCTTTTCTAAGGCTTGTGCGTGTGGTGAGATGGATCAAAATGGAAGCTGGAGGTGCCCAGATCCCAATTTATCCTGGTTTCCTGGCTGCTGTTCGTGGCTCTTCCTTTGGCCCCGCTGTGTGTCTGGCACTTGCCCTCCTCGTGCCTCGGAGCTGCAGGTTTGCTTTGCGGAGGGAGAGGACAACCCACGGGGCTGTTTGCGAGCAGCAGCACGCCAGGAATAATCACTGTGCTCCTGCCGTGCTCCTGCCTGGGTGCTGGGCTGATAAATACACATGTAAATGTAGGAAATACCAGAGATAAAATGGATGACAAATGGGCTGCGCTTCCCCCGCCCCGCAGAGGGAAGGAGACGCTCACCACGGACGTGCAGAGGCCAGGGAGGATTCTGAGCTCTGCTTTTGTAACCGTAGGATAATGAGGCTGCATAAGGAGCCGTGTGGTTTTAGATCTTGCCAAACATAAGTCATTTCCTTACCTAGGCTTTCGTAAATCCAAACAAATGCTTGAGTGAAGGTGAGAGGTGTTTCACAGAGGGCTGAAGCTTTGCTGCCTTTTAACGCCAACGTTTGGGCATCTTTGTGGCCCAGCTGAGTGCCACGGAGCAGAACCACAATAATGATTCCTCTTAACATCTTGCCTTTGTGGTTTTCACACGCCCAGCAGCCTTCCCCCCCAAACATTTTACCCTCTAAAGCGAGCAGGCTGTGGCTGTGTGTGCGTGTGGGCATCGTGACGGGCTGGATGAACTCACCCGAGGGAAGAGCCTCGTGACTGTGGGGAGGATGACTCGAGGGAGGCTGGCTGCTCTGCGGGGTGTCAATGCTCAGGGAAGGAATTCAGCTGAAAAGCTCAGGCCACACTGCCTGTTCGGGGTGTTGGACTCTCCCTGAGCGGGCGCTCCGGGCAGGAAGCGGGACCGCGGCCAAGCACCGGGAGCGCCGAGAGCCGCCGCCCCTCCGTCCCGTGCATTTCAAACATCTGTTTTGTCATCTCCTAATCACACAGCTCTTGCTGCCTGGGCTGCTCATCTCATAGCTGGAGCTTTGGGGTTTCCTGCACTTAGCTCTGACCGTGGCAGGTCACACTGGCTAAATGCAGCAGGAGGACAAACTGAGGACAGATACTTGACGTTATTTATCTTGACTGATTTGCTCCGTGGATAAAAATTATTGTATAGTCCCATTTCTGCACACAAATACAATTTATAGCTCCCTGCAAATTTAGCTTTAAGTTCATACCACAGGAAAAAGAATTTTCCAGAACATGCTAATGATAATTTAGTATTTTCAAGTTGCGGCTCTGTGATCTGAAATTATGGTATTGCAGTGCTGTTGTTCTGTAGGGCAATCAGAAAAGGGAGATTCAGAGGAGGCATTTGCACGATAACAGCTGCCCACATATCTGGACAATATGCTGGGTGCAGGTATTTTGTGGCTGCAGGTATTTTGTGGCTGCAGGTTTTTCCTCCCTGCGTCTGCTGGAAGACAAGAGCTGACTGTAAGTCAGGGTTTTAAAGGTTTGTGTCTGTGCTCCTGCTGTAGAAGCTTTAAAATCTTCCTTTGTGTTTTGCAAGTCCCAAGGGTTTGCTTTGGCTGCTGCTGCTCCTGGCATGAGCAGGGAACCTCCCATCCCCTGTGACCCTCACCTGCCCTGTGACCCTCACCTGCCCAAAGGTGAGGGTGAGCTCCAGCCCTGCCCAGAGGCAGCAGGAAACCTGCTCGTGTGTCCCTCACAGGAGGTTTTATACCCCTGTTATATTTTGTCATGCTGGAAGTGTAGGAGCTGTGGGTTTGGTTTGTGTGTGTGTGCCTCTGACCCCTCACGATGCCATCCTGTCCTCACCTGAAGCTCAGTAACCCCATATTTCAGGTAACAAATTCCCTCGCCACCTGATCCCCCCCGTGTCTCCGAGGGGCTGCAGGCAGCAGGACTTAGGGGGTGGCTGGGGTGGACCATTTCCTCTGCTACTGGCAGGAGTCCCAGTCATCCCACAGCTCGTTTCAGCTGGGTGCAGAGCTCTGTGAAACCTCTGTGGGGTGCAGATGCTCCTCGCCTGGGTCTTTCCCCCTTTCCTGCTCCGGTGTTGGATACCTGTGCGAAGGGGATGTGAAATCTGACTGTGGGTTGCTTTAGTGAGCACAGCAAGAGTCTCCTGCTCCTTGCAGCTTCGGTTCTCCTTTTTCTTCTGTTTTTGTTTTCCAGAGTCGGAAGCATGCCAGCAAAGTCCGCCTCTATTACATGCTTCACCCCGTCGACGGAGGCTGCCCGGCGAAAAAGCTCCGGTCAGAAAACGTGGGTACAATCCAGGTCCCTGTTTATTCAGCTGCTTTGTGACTCACTGACTCTGGGCCACAGCATTCTCTCTGTTACAGGCACAGATGATAGGTGCCCAGAGGTAATGTTCAGATTAGCTGAAGTGCAGAGTTGCTGAAAATAATTTTCAATAAACCGCACGGGAATGATGCGCATCAGCAGCAGGGATTGCATTTCTAGTTATTGGATGTTCTTTCGTAGGACAAAACGTGCTGATAGCAGGTGCCCAGGGCTGACTCCATTTCAGTGTGGTGGCTGGGTTTGCTGGTGAGCACCTGGGGCAGGTGATGGGGGGGATGGAGGCTCCAGGAGTGGGGTGGTGGCCACTCTGGGGTGCTGCTGGCAGGGCCCTTGGGGTTGCTGTGCAAGGGTGAAGTTCCCAGCACGCAGCATCCAAACCAGTTCAGTGTGACTGGGGCTGAGCACTATTGATATTTACTGAGATATCTTCTAATCAAAGGGAGAAGGGTGCAGATTTTGCCCAAGGAATCTGAAAGCTCCTTCACACAGTAATTAAAACATTAGAGAACATTTCTGTTGCACATGGAGTACTTGCAGTTGCAATCTGCCCCTTGACAACAGGATCTCACTGCATTTTCATTGAGTTATTAATGACAGTGTGAAGGGCTCAGTGGGCAGGCACATACAGCCTGGGAACATGATCCTCCAAGGGGTTTGATTATGTCTAACAAGGAACCACATACTGCATGTGCATCTCAGCACAGGGATATGGAGGACAGAGAACCAACCAGACCTCAAATAAGTCAAAGCTGAATTGTTTCCCACTTCTTTTCTGGAAGGCAGCATGGAGAAGGAGTGTAATTCTGTGGTTGCTGGTGCTTGTGCCAAGGGAAACCCTAGTGGGGGGTGGATTAGTGAGTCCTCGTGCTCTAGGTGAATGCTGGGCTAGGCCAGACCTAAATTCTAAAATTATTTGTGTTATGAAAATATAGCAGGGAAAATCTGCCAATGTTTAGAGCTCAAAGTGGGCTCGTTGCTGATCAGATATTACCCAAGCCTTTGCATTTAGAGAGAGCAGAACTATTTAGGACCTCTCGAATGCTGCACAGTGACATCCCTGCCATGGACACGTGTGGCTGTGGTGCCTGATCCCAGCAGTGTCACTGGGCCGTGGCACAGCAACTCTAATGAGTATTAGAAATAATCCATGAAGACCAATTAAATTCGTGCAGAAGTATCTGCAACTTAAAAAAATGAATATTAGCCTTTTTTTCCCCATCAGAACTGTTCCATGGCTGTGTGCCATTGGGTTTTCTGTCCTGCTGGCCACAGAGCCAACACCTTGTCCCTCTGGCAGCAGGAGGGAGAGGCAGCTGCAGTTGTGGATACTCGGTGCAATGGGATCGGAGGCAGCATTTGCTTCCTGACCTTGTTGTGAGGTGAAGGGTAGTGCTGTTTGTAGTTTGAGGGCTGCAGAAACACCCTGCATTCCCAAAGCACCCGTTAGCCCTTTGGAGTGAGAAGCAGGAGGCTCATACAATTAGTCCTGCACTGGATAAGGGCTCGGTTGTTGTGCTCTTCGTTATTGGTTTAATTTTGTGTGGAGGAGGGGAAAAAAACCTCATGGCTTGACCTTCCGTTTTAAATTTCTGCTTAACATTTCAGCTGAAAGTCATCTGAGAAGGTGTCAGGGCCCTGCTGAAATCAGGAGTCCTTTCCTCAAGTCCCAGGATTGGTAAATCAGATTTAATCAACCTTTTCTCACTGCCTTTAACTAACAGGACCCTGTTTATGATCAGAACAGACATGATGAAAATGTCTGGTGTGTTATGAAACACATTTTTTTTGGCATGGGAGAAAAGCCTTCAAATCCTTTCTAGCCCTACTGGTACTGTAGGATAGTAAATTGCTTTAACCAGCTTCGGGAAAGGGCTCATAACAGTGAGGATGAATGGTCTGAGGGAAGGCAGCAGGATATTAGATTCTGTGGCTGAGGTGATGTGTGTCCTGCCAGGCAGTGCTGGGGGTGGTGGAGCCAGGGGCTGCCTCAGCTCCCCATCAGTGAGGAAATCACAGTCCTGAACCCTTCTGGGGCAGAATTGACCGTGTGCTGTAGCTGAAATCTTCAGCATCTCCACTGAGACTAAGGGGGTTTTAGGGCCAATGTTCTTGCTCTGTCTTTTGTACCCTACCAGAGGTTTGCAACCAAAGCACCCAGTACTGGTTCAGTGAAAGAAATCAGTGATGGAAGACTTTAATTCATTCTCCAGCAGGTTTAAATGCCCACAGAGACACAGCTGGGTGGTGGTAGCCAGGGTCCTCTGGGTCATCCCATCCTCCCCAGGCTGCCAGTGGCTCTGCTCCTGCCAGAGTGGGGACTGTGGGACATGTGCTGACCTTGTCACACCCCCGCACTTCACCTGGGGCTTGTTGTTTCTCAGCATGTCCAGACTCAAGTGTTTCAGCTTTAGGGAGCCATAAACTGGCTCTTTTCTTGTGCCATGAGAAAAACAGGCTCCAGAATGGCAATGGCCTGAATTTCCTGTGGAGCGTTACAGAAAGCAGCCCTTTAATAGCAGCACCTTCATGCACAGAAAATTAACTCAAATTTAAAAGTTATTTTGCAGTGCTTTCAGTGCTGTGGTTTATACTGCTGTATTCAAGGGCTTGTATAATCTTTTCTTCTTAGTAAAACCTAGGAAATGAAGACAGCAGATTTGTATCTGTGGAATAAAAATCCTTACTTTTCCTGTGGATTGCTTAAGGAATACCCAGCAAAGGGCTGCAAGTGCCTGGCCCTGTGTGGGGATTATGCCTTTTAGCAGCTTGTTAACAGGCAGCAGAATAACTGAAGTTAATTCTGTTGGATGTACGAGACTGGCTTTGAAGTTTCTAATATCACAAAAAGAAGCCCTATAAATTAGGCTGGCTTGGCACAGCTGTGGAGGGGGGGAAGAGGTGGGATGCCAGTTTTGGGAGATGGATGCTCTGACTCCCAGCCCCTGGTTTGTTCTGTTGTGTGAAGCTCCTGTGCTGCGTGGTGGCCAAGGTTTGGCTGGAGAAGGCTCAGGGAACGAGGGGTGGAAATGTTCCCTGGCTGGGCCTGGCAGCAGGGGGTCAGGGAGCTGCTGGGTGGGTGTGTGGCAGCTCAGAGGAGCTGTCAGTGCCTGTTCACTGCTTCAGCCCGGGCTGGCACAGGAGATGGGCAGGGATGGGTGGGTGCATCCCCGGGGAGCAGGTGCTGCCCTGTGCCCCGGCTCGGGTGTCCTGGCAGACAAGGGGTGTGATTTCACCAGCTGGCTGCACAATCCTGTCAGCGCCGTGTCATTCAGGGGGTGACAAAAGACACCCGGCTCGGCTTTCCCCGGCCCCTCCGGTTACAGGTAAAACAGCCGCTGACAAATGAGACGGCATAATTACCCTTCAGGGCTGAGCAGCCCGGAGCTCTGGCTCTGTGCAGGGCCGGGATGGTGGAGGAAGGAAGGGAGGGGATGGTGGAGGAGGGAAGAGAGGTGATGCTGCTGGTGGAGGATACGAACGTGGGTAAATGCTTAATAACACCCGAGCCCAAACACCTCGTGCATCCTGCTGAGGAGGAGCAGTTCTTGGTGTGTGGAGCTGGCTGTGAGGGAGCAGGGGTCTGTCATGTGTGTGCAGAGGGACCTGCAGACCCACCAAGAGTTTGGGGGTGACCCTCCTCCCCTGCCCACTCACTGAGGTGCCCACCCAGAGACTTGGGTGAACCGGGGTGAGCTGTGCAGTGAACTGTGGGTCAGTGTAAACGGGACCCTGGGCTCTACATGAGGTGTCATAAGGGTCTTTGAGGGGGGTTTTATTTTCTTTTTTATGACTGCAGTCTAGCTGAGAAAGTAGGTTGGAAAGGAAAAAGTGTCACTGAAGAGCAGCCCTGGCAGAGGAAGAGACCCTGGTGCATTAACACCGAAGTGTATCAGCTTTTCAAACGAGCTCTGTTGGAGGCTCTTTATATGTTGCCACCACTGATGATCAATAGAGTCTGGAAATTTTTTACTCTGCTCTTAACTTTCAAGTGATTTCCCTTTGAAGACATAAAATATCTTGAGAGAAAGCTATTTAAAAGAAGTGCAAATTATACTCAGAACAGTACTAATCACCTCTTGAGATTTCTCCCTAAGGTTTAAGTTGATTTACAGTTATCAACAACAAAAAAGTGATGAAAATCAGTCATTTTTCTAATAGTGCCTTTCTGGGGGATAAGATGACCTTCAGTGGTGGGTCAGGTGGGTAGGTTCACCCAGAACTGGTGAGGGGACATGCACGATTCTGGCCAGTTCATTTGCTTCTCCCACCTGCACAGAGGGTTGTGCCCCCCAAGTCCTGTCCCCCAGGGGTTTTGGGGTCTCCTGCAGAAGTGCCTCAGGGGGAAGTGCTGGTGTCAGAGGGCAGGGAAAGCTCCAGGTCTGTGTGACCTCAGCCAGAGAACAGGAATAAAGGCTGAGGGAAGGGAGGCTGGGGGACGTGCCAGGAGCCCTGTGGCCGTGGGGGACACAGGTACAGGCTGAGCTCCCAGCACAGAGCAGGGTGAAGGTGCCAGGCAGTTGGAGGTGTCCCCTGGGCAGGGCTGGGACCGGGCAGGAGTGAGGTTCAGAGGCACAAGGAAGGGAAACCTCTTGGCAGCCATGGCCTTGGCATAACAACCTGGATTCCTCTCTTCTTTCTCCGTGACTGTGCTCGGTGGGCTTACACACCTCTTTTTTTGTCTGTGTTTTTGTCTCCACCCAGGGCAGTGATGGTGACTCAGTGGATAAGAACAAATGCTGCACACTATGTAACATGTCCTTTACCTCAGCAGTGGTGGCCGAATCGCATTACCAAGGGAAAATCCACGCCAAGAGGTTAAAATTGTTGCTAGGGGAACAACCAGCATTAAAGGCCACAGGTAGGTGCAGAGGCAGCGAGTGGAGCAGGAGGGGCTGGCGTGGGGGGCACGGGGGGCTCGGTGTGTGCGGGCAGAGACGGGCACAGCCTGGATGGCTGAGTGGTGGTGGCTGGCAGAAGCAGCTGTTCCTTTGTGTTGCTGTCATAACAACCTTTAAAAATTGCTGATGCTCGTTATTGTCTGCTTTGTTCGTGCAGATGAGGGGTTTGTCAGCCGGGGGCTGGCCCTGGTGTGAGAGCCCTGTCTCTGGCTCCACGCTTCCCAAGGGTTTTTGCTCGTGGAAGACAATGTCTCTGCTGGGCACAGAGAGCCAAACCTGGCTTTAATTATCAGCAGCTCCGCTAATAAGTTTAATAAACCTTTGGTGTTACTGTACAGAGCAGAGCATGAGCTGCGCTTGCCTCAGAGGGAAATCCAGGCTTTAAAAACTCTTGGATTGATTGTCTCTTGATTTTTGCCCAGATGGGTTTTCTGCTTTCCTCCACAGTGATTCCACTAATGCAAGCCTATTAACTTTCACATTTAAAAAGTCAAGTGTTGGAATCGGATAATTTAACCATCTTATTGTTTGCTTAACCATAAAGTCCCTGAAAAACACTGATAATCTGTGGAAAAAAAAAAATTCCTCTGTTGTTGTGGGGACCGAGAATGCTCAAGCAAAGCACTCCCTGTTCTCCAGGAAGGATCCCTGGGCTGAGGTCCTGCAGGCAGATGTGACCCAGAATTGCTGCCCTGGGCCCTTCCATTTCAGGGAAGAGCACAGAGAGTGATTCCCATGTAAGCTGATGATTTGGATTCTCCCGTGGGGACTGTGCAGGCAGGTACAGGGACCACGGGGCCCGGCCAGGGCAGGGCTTGCCAAGGGCTGCAGCCTGGCATTGTGTTTTGGTCTCACTTTTGAATCATCTGGATCAGCCTCACAAGGCTCTAAGTGAGCCACACTTGGTGCTCCAGAGTAATGGGCTCTTCAGCCATCCTAATCACTGGGAAGGAGTAATTCAAGGACTCATCAGCTCTTCCAGGCACTTGATCTGGAAGATGAAGCTGAGCTCAGGAATACATTAATAAGCACCTCCTCGCTCTCCAGGAGTTCTCAGAAATATACCCTTTGGACACAGCATTTTTCTGAGCTTCCTTAAATCACCCAGCATTTTTCCACTGGATTTTTGTCCCAGTCCTTCGTGTCTGGCACCAGGGAGCTTTAATTCTGTCAGACAGATCTTCAGAGACTCCAGTGCTCGTGAGTCTTGGGAGTGAACTAAGCACAGCCCTGAGTGTGCTGGATGCTCCTGGGGAAGATACTCTGCTGCCTGATATTCTGGGGTTTCTGTCTCATCAGTCCTGAAGAAAATCACATCTAGTCTCAGTCTCCTTGCAGAGATACACCTTCCCCTTCACTGTTACCATCCAAATGGAACACAAATCTCTCGTTCTCTGCCAGTGCTTTCAGGAAAGGGAGAAGTGCCCCAACAGTCGGGTTTCTCACAAAAACGATGTCTCATCATGACAGTGAGGTAGTTGTGATCTTTCCTGTTGCTCTGCTGTACAAGGTTGTACCCCTCAGAGGCTTTATGTCACTGCCATTGCTGACGAATTCCTCTAGTCATCTCCAACATCCTCTGTCAGCTTGCATCCCATCATCCCCAGGAGTTATAAACCAAAGAATTGTGGGGGAAAAAGCTGCTGCCTTCATTGATCCGAGTGAACCTGCAGGGATTGTTCCAGGCAAGTGGCAATAGTCCTGGCTTTGGGACACCAAGGGGGGCAGAGTAAATGGCTTTTGGGTTTGGATGCAAGGATCTGTCCAGCAGTGGCTGGAGTCTGCCTGAGTCCCAGATTTCTGGGATTTCTTCTGAAGAAAAACCGAGTTTCCCCAGTGCCCCCTTGTTGTGGCTCAGTTCTTTCTTGTCCTCATGCTGGGTTCCTGGAGCGTGCCAATGGAAAAGTTGGGTGCCATTTAAATCCAGCTCAGAATAAAAAGCTTTGGATGTGAGAAAGAAGTCAAACGTTAGTTCATCGCTGGAGTGCTAAAGTGTTTCTAACTTTGTATTTTGCCTCTTGCAGCAAAGTAAGACTTTCTCACTTCCCTCCCACAGTGAAAGGGAGCGTAAGGCAGACTGTCATGAGCTATTTAGCATTTTGAAATACTTGAAATAGTCAAACTCGCAGCTTTTATGTTTGTGTTTTAGATGGAGAAACATTTTTAACGTTTGACGTTTTGTGAGTGTTTATTATTAATTTTCGTGTCGCTGCTCGGGGAATGATGGCATTTGCTGTTCTGCAGCAGTTATGTAGCACATATCAAACCAGTGAATCCACACTTGGGGAGAAGTCAACTTTCATCTGTTTCTCTTCAGGAGGATTTGGTGAATTTGGGATGTTTTCATTAATTTCCAGGCCAGCTCAGCCCACCTTAGGAGTGGTGGGGGTTGTCAGTGGGACCTGAGGAGTGTGGCTTTACAAGCAGGTGTTTTGTGCTGAGTGCTGAGAGGAAATCCCTGCCTGGGGCAGCCCCTCTGTGGTTTGGGCAGGGGGTCCCCACCGTGGGGCTGCAGCCCATGGGTTCAGGGGGAGCCAGATGTGGTGGTGGGCTTAGAGAAGGGTCAGGGTGGGCATGGGGGCTGTGGTGCCACCCCGCTGACAGCCTCCTGCCCAGCCTTTGGGGCAGCACAAGCCACCAGCCTGGAGAGGGCTCAGAGGCACAGCCACAGGGCTGCTGGGCCAGCCTGGGGCTGAGAGCAGAGATGCTGCTGTCGGGTTCCCTTAGTGAGTGGGAGATGTAACTCCTGCAGACACCACCAGCTCCGTGAGCTTCAGCCTCCCTGGTTCCCCTCCGGCCACAGGAACATAGAGACACGGGGAAAGCTGACCAAAAGGGTGGATAGATTGAACTTCACAGCCTGGGGCTTGCAGAGCAAGTCAGATCTGTCAGAGCTCCGGGGCTGCTGAAGTCACTGGTTGTTTATAATGGTCTGAACATCTCTGCAGCTCAGTCTGGTGCCCCAGCACAGCTCAGCCCTGTCCTAGGGCACTGCAGAGGGTCCCCCTGGCATCACTGGGGCTGTTCCCAGTCCCTGTGGCATCACTGGGGTCTGGGCATGGACCCCTTCCTGCAGGGGGGCTCCTCAGGGAGTGCAGAAACGTGTCTGCAGCAGGCAAGCTGTGCTTCTTTTTGTGAGCCAAGCACCTGCAGGGTCTGTGTAATTTCAGTTCAGAGAGGCAATATTGCAGTTCCCTCATTTTTTTCCCAGTGGCTGTGCTGGCCCCTGGCTCTGCTCTTCTTGTGCCTGCAGTTCTGCCACGTGCACCTTGGAGGGGCTGGGCCGTGTCTCTCCTGTGGAAACTGTAGGAAAGGTGTTGTTTTTAGGAGCCAAATCCAGCTGGGCCCTGCCTGGCCCTGCCCCTGCCCCGAGCAGCTCTTCAGAACTCTGATACCCTGGCAGTCATCACCAAAAACAACAGAGGCTTGCAAATCCCTGGAAACTGAGAAGGTTGTTAGTAATGTTATATGCAAGATAGAATTTCCTCGAAGGAAGTTAATAGACGAGCAGGTCAGCAGAAGATTTATAACAATATTAACTTTCTCAAGCCGTGGAGTCAATCACAGTGGGCTCCAGGCATGACTGTGTGCCTAAATATATCCCTGTGTTGCCATTCCTGGTGTCAGACA
This sequence comes from Corapipo altera, assembly GCF_003945725.1. Taxonomy (NCBI): domain Eukaryota; kingdom Metazoa; phylum Chordata; class Aves; order Passeriformes; family Pipridae; genus Corapipo; species Corapipo altera. The sequence goes on along the minus strand of NW_020885001.1, from coordinate 897,475 downwards.
CTGAGGTGGGTTTGGCATCCTCTGCCCTGTGTGCTCATCAGGGCTCAGCTGGATCACCTCCTGATCAAAGGGAGCCACCACGCTCCTCTCTCCACCTCCAAATGTGCCTATTCCAGTGCCACGGAGAGAGCAGGCTGTTAATTATTTAGGGAGCAGACACTTCATCTGGAAAAGAAAAGGAAAACCACATAAAAGGGAATTTTTGAACGAAGTGTGATAATTAAGTGCTAGTCATTGTATATTTTTGTATCACGATGTTGTCTGAACTTTATTTCACTTTAAACTGTTTTTCTGTGGCTCTGTGACTTGTACTGTACAAAGTTTTGGGGAACTGTGTTGAACAAGGTGCACTCCATTATATAAAGACTAATCACCCTTTTTTATTTGGAATGAAATGACTGGGGGTCATCTTTGTGTTCCTGGATGGGCTGGAAAATGGAATTAAGTTAAGATCAGGGGTTGCTGGTACCTGACAATTCACAATATGGTCTTTGAAGGATGGGACTGACTATTGGGTATTCTTTTTTCATCTGTGACAATTTACAATGACTGTGGCTTTCCCTGTTCTTTCTGAGACCAAATAAATTAAAAAATAAGAATCCTGAGATAGTGATAAATCTGTCTCTCTGTCGTGAGAAGGAGATGGCTCTGCATGGTATATTTATCCTCCATCGGTGATTTTTCCTTGGAGTAGCAATTTAAGCAGGATAAGTTTAGCAGATTTAGTCACAACAGTGGTAAGAAGTGTAACTGAACTGAGAGCATCCTCCTTCCCCAGCTACTGAAATGCAGAAAGCTGAGGAACAGTCCCGGGCTGTCCTTTCATGCTGCTTTTTTTAATGAGAAGTGGTAGATTTCCAAGCAGTGCCATCCAAAACATCCACTGGGACCCTGTAACTGCTGCTAATTATTCCCCGTGTCTAATGTGGGATCTGCCTGGGGCTCTGCTGTTACTCAGGCAGCAGCACAAGCCTGGAAAGCTCATGTCTGAGCGTTGCCTTTTTGCAGAAGCTGCCCTGGGCTCGCTGAAGGCGCCGCACTCGGACAGTCCCCCGGCGGTGCCGTCGCCGCCGCAGCGCCGGGACTCGGACAGGTACTGCCAGCTCTGCACAGCCTGGTTCAACAACCCCATGATGGCACAGCAGCACTACGACGGCAAAAAGCACAAGAAGAACGCGGCCAGGGCTGACCTCCTGGAGCAGCTGGGCAAGACCCTGGACCTGGGGGAGCTGAGAGGTGAGGGAGATGGGGACGTGGAGATGGGGACCTGCTCCCCGTGGGATCCGGTGACCCTCACCCGCTGTGGTCACTGCTCCCCTGCTCCAGTGGTGCAGGGACCCCGGGGTCCTGTTACTGCTTCATGAGGTTCCCACTTCTGTGACAAAAAAAATCCCCTGCTCCAGGGTGCCAACCTGCAGTTTTAGCAGCATCCTTTCCAAGTTGTTTCCTAGGTATCTCTTCTACCTCCTCCCAAAATAGTCCCTTCCATTGGCACACACGCCTGTCCTCGAGCAAGTGTGGCCCATCCCTGGGAGAGGAGAACACGTTGGAGCCCTTGGCCCCACGGGGACACGGGGATGGGAGGATGTTGCTGGAGGCAGAGCACTCCCTACATGTCCCTGATGGAGAGTGGGACAGAGCTGTCTGCTGTGATTTAATTAGTGCTTGTAAAACACTGCGGTGGCCCCGGGGCCACACAGCCAGAGGAGCTGAGCACTTGCTGCAGGGATGTTAAACACAAGTTTTCTGTGTTCCTGCAGAAGGGAGAGCAGCCTTCCTCTGTCTGTCTGTCTGTCTGTCCACCCGTGCTGGCCCCATGGGGAGGGGCTCTGGCACCTGTAGGATCCCTGTGGGGGCTGCACCTTGGGGTCACACAGGCTTTGCACCCCTCTGGGAGATGCTCTCGTGCAGAGTGGAGCCACAGCCCCCCGGGACCCCCAGGGCCTCTGGAGCCCGTGGTGGGGAGCTGTGATTTGTGCCGTGTCCAGGACTGAATCCTGACAGAGCACAGGTTTGCTCTGAGGGGCAGGCACAGGAGAGGCACGAGCCTCTTGTCTCTGAGGTCTGGGTTATGATCCCCTGTGCAGACCGAGGCAGCTGAGGCAGAAGGGCAGGTTTGATTCAGAGCCACATGGGGGAGGTCTGGTTTGCCAGTGAGGCTTTGCAATAACATTTTAAAATACCTGGTGTTTTTTTTTCCTTGCTAAATGAAATAATTTTCCTTTAGATACTAATGACTATACAATATATTGTGCATTTCTTGATCTCCCATAAACCTTGTAATGGTTATCCAGATCCTCCTGTGCTACCTAGTGTGACTCATGGTGTCATCAATGATTCATGGGGCTGAGTCACTGCCCGCTGCTGGAAGGATGTGGGAATAAAACCTGGGACAATAACATGGAAGTGCTCGGTACTTTGAACTGTGCCAAGCTCCAGAGTGGCCGAGGATGTCATTAACTGTAAATAAATCAGTGGTGAAGTGTTTTAGTCATTTAGCTTGTGCCTGGGAGAGGTGAAATTGGAGGCCTTCACAGCCTCATCAGCCGCTGGTTTTTACCCTCCGGTGGTGCTGTGCTTGGCTGGGGTTTGCAGCTGGGTCCAGTGTGGTCCCTCTGGAGCTGGGGGTGGCAGGAGAGGGGACAGCAGAGCTGTCCTGGCTGTGTGTGTGCCTGGTGCAGGGGAACAGCTGTGGCCCTCTGCTTGGACACTCCAGGATGCTGTTTTGGAGGCTGCAGCCTGTGGTGCTCCCCAGCACCAGGGAGGTGTGCAGCCAGAGCCAAAGGGGCTGTCCCTGAGCCCATCCCTGAGCCCATCCCTGAGCCCATCCCTGAGCCTGCCAAGCTGGGAAAGCTTTTTTCCACTTTTTCTTAACTAGGCTGTGTCCATCTGTCCATCTCTGTCCCTCCAGAGATGCTCTCCTGGATGCACTCAGCTGCCAGCCCAGAGCAGATCCTTACAGGTGTTGAAGGCAGTGGCTGCCTCAGTTTTCCCTGGAACACAAAGTCATCCCCTTTCCCTGCATCCCTGGTGGCTTCTCCCATCACAGCTTAAATATTAATTCTATTTTGACTAGTGTGGGAGACGAACATTTGATGCATTGTGTGAGCCTGGAATAAGCAGTGTCAGTTGAAGTACAACATTTCAGCAGCCTTTGATGTTGTGATAATGGCTGTAATAAAATATTTATTGATAAATATGAATGTGTATTTGGAGAAATAAGAATAGAGATGTATTTTTGGACAACTGATATTTATAGGAAACAAAAACATTGATTCTTCTCACCAAGTGCTCATCTTGCAATTTTGAAGTCTTATTTTCTTCTCAGAAATGAGAAAGAGGAGGAAAAAAAAGAAAAAGGAGAAGTGAGCACCATTTCTGCAGCGTGTGGTGTGTGTTGAGTTAAAGCTGCAGCACAGGGGAGTGCACAGGCAGGGTCCAGCCCTCTCTCTCTGAGCAGCTCTGTGTGGCTTTCCAGTCATGGCACTGAGCTGCTCCAGGTCCCCCTGCTCCCAGGGCTGGCCTGGAACCCCCTCTGCTCCTGCTGGGCAGGGAGGGATGTGGGCATAGACTGAAAGAGGGAGAAATTAGGAGTTCTCTTGCTGCAGAGCTGCCTCCCCTGGCTACCCCTGAACCCTGGCACTGGCACGGCTCCATCTGGCAGCTCTCGCCCTCCCCAACCTGTGCCAAGCACAGGGAGGAAGAATGGCAGGTTTTCTCTGTCAGGTCACACCTCACCAGTTTCAGTCCATGTCTGGTGTCCCCCATGGCCGAGCTCTCGTGTTCCCTCTCCCAGGCAGGTTGGCTCCTCAGGGGCAGGTGGTTTGTAATGGACTCTGCCTGGTGCTGGGGCTGAGTCAAACTCTGCAACAGGTGCCCTGAATCCCTGAAAGAAAGCAGGGCAGCCTGTGCAGTACAGCAGGACAAGGGCACAGGGATGTTTTCACCTGGAGCCTTTGTGTTCTCAGGTGCATTGGCAGTGTTGCAGATGCTGTCTTGCAGAATCAGGCAAAGAGCTGAGTTTCATTTTCTATCTCGTCTCATAATTTCTTTGTATGCCTTATAAATACTTCTCGTTCTGTTCTGTCACTTGTGGTTAGTAAGAAGCAGTTTAACAAGAACTCCCCTGGAATGGGTTTTAATGCATTTTATGCAGAATGACATTAATGACTTGGCTTGTTAATATTTCATTTAATGGGGATAGGAGGACATTCAATTTTACATGAATGCATGTCACGCTGCAGGGGAGGGAATGCTGATGTGTCATGAGGATGCAAAAGGGAATGTGAGCACAGCCAGAGCCCAGCAGCTCCTGGCACAGACTGCTCGGGCTGGGACCACCTTCCCATTGCAGATGGCCCGTGGGGTTGAGGTTCAGTTTTATGGAACCAGTTTCAGCCAAGTAGCAGCTTTGGTGAGCTCCAGTGGGATGAAGTTCTGGTGGTGCTGGTGTCCTGGAGGTGGTTACTGCACAGCCTGGTTAATTAACACTCTGGGTTTCCTCTGCAGGCCTGAAGCGCAGCTACACCTGTAACATCTGCAGCGTCACCCTGAACTCCATAGAGCAGTACCACGCGCACCTGAAGGGCTCCAAACATCAGACCAAGTGGGTATTGTCTCGCTGCTCCCCTGGGCTCCAGCCAGGCTGTGGCTGCTGGGCTGGAATCGCCTCTCACGGTGCTTTGAACTCCCAACAGCCTCGTCAGCAGAGCAGCTCTGGGGGCTCTGAAAACACAGAGGCCCCTCCAGCTTGAGGAACACATGGGCTTCCTGGAGTCCTGCTGGCTTGTGGTTAATGATACCAAGTTTGCAGCTTCTTTCATGTGTGAAACCTCAGAAGAGACACCGGGAGTGTAATGGGATTAGGTGTTTCCCAGTGAAACTGTTTTTTGCTGTGATTTAGAGCAATTATACAGTACCCAGCTCCGAGAACTGGGGGGAGTCTGCTCTGTCAATTAGTACAAATTATTAAAATGAAGTGATGAAGATACATGGTACCAGAGAGTAGATTAATAAACTAATCGCTCTTAATGCACTTACATGTGAGCTTTGGGAACTGTTTCAGGCTGGAGCACTCAGGACTGCCCAGATTAGGAGAGGAATATAAAGGGATATACCTGAAGTGCTTCAGGTAGCTTTGAGGGCAGTCTGAAAGGTGAGCAGGATGAGCAGAACCAGCAATAACCACTAATGGCTCATTTGGCTTAAGCCAGCAAAGGATAAACCCAGCCCTTCCCCAGATGATGTTGGACCTTCACAGATTCCTATTATTCTGTCCTATTTTTTCAGGGATTTGGGATGTCTGTCAGATGTGGTGACCCAGCACACCTGCCAGTGCAGGTTGTTGTGGAGCAGGGGGCAGGGGCCAGGCAGAGCTGTGGCTTTGGGCTGTGCCAGGAGCAGTCTGGGACTTTCAGCAGCTCCTTTGCTGCCTCCATCTCCCTTTCTCCTCCAGCACTTCTCCCTGGTGGGTGATCCCTGCTTGGCCAGGTTACAGTGGGGACAGTGTGGACAGGGGGGTCTGTACCCAGTGCAACAAATTCCCACTGCTGGAAAATAGAGCCAAGAGCCCTTCCCGTGGGAAACCTGGAATGAGAGCATCTGTGCTGAGCTGCCTGGGCTGTAATTTATCCTTCCCCTGCCGGTCCTTCTGAGCCTGTATCATTATTGCTGTGCTTGCTGCTGGGATTACTGTGAAGGATAAAGGAGTTCATCTCAAACCACAGCAGCCTCATGGACGGGAAATAGAGATGTGCAGAAAGATGTGCCACCACTTTGCAGTGCCAGGAGGGTGCCTGGTCCTCTGGGTTATCCCCACACCTGCTCTGATGTGCAGTCTCCTGCAATTAGCAGAGATGAAGAAATCTTAATTTCTAGTGCTGGGGACGAACACCTTGGGAAGTTGTAGGGAGTGCTGTGGCTGTTGTAGGGAGTGCAGTGGCTGTTGTAGGACTGCCATGGTTGTTGTAGGACTGCCGTGGTTGTTGTAGGAGTGCCATGGTTGTTGTAGGAGTGCAGTGGCTGTTGTAGGAGTGCAGTGGCTGTTGTA